>NW_024070196.1:20265233-20449603 GCF_014754425.2 Oryx dammah
ACACACACACACACACACACACACACACACACACACACACACACACACACATATATATATATATACAATTTTCAGTATATTTTCTTTTAATAATATGCCTACATATTTTAGAAAGAAGATAGATTCATCTATAATAATGACTTCATAAACTTGTAATAGGTACTATTCCACAATTGGTATCATTGTCATTTTGAAAGCATTTTGTTTCTTTTAGATTTTTCTTAATATAAACTTGAGACCTCTAATCCCTACAGGTAAGACAAATAGTCTTTAGTAAATAGCATTCACACTTAAGGGAGAATATGACTTAATCCCCACTTTATATTGTTCCTCTGAAATATTACAAGCTTCTTGCCGCATAGATATTTAGTTTATAGGGATGTAGCGGAAACAAAAAATGTAAAAAATACTTTCACATTTCTTCCTTGAATAATTATCACAGGTGTACTAGAATATCCAATTAAAGAAAGATAAAACATATAATTATTTTATTTTATAAAGTAGATATTAAAAATATCTAAAAAATAAATAAGTTAATTTTATACTCTGTAATTAAAATATATAAGCTACATTAATAAAATTTACTTAACTTTCATTCAGTTCAGTTCAGTTCAGTCGCTCAGTCATGTCCAACTCTTTGCAACCCCATGAATCGCAGCACGCCAGGCCTCCCTGTCCATCACCAACTCCCGGAGTTCACTCAGAATCACGTCCATTGAGTCAGTGATGCCATCCAGCCATCTCATCCTCTGTTGTCCCCTTCTCCTCCTGCCCCCAATCCCTCCCAGCCTCAAAGTCTTTTCCAATGAGTCAACTCTTCCCATGAGGTGGCCAAAGTACTGGAGTTTCAGCTTTAGCATCATTCCCTCCAAAGAAATCCCAGGGCTGATCGCCTTCAGAATGGACTGGTTGGATCTCCTTGCAGTCCAAGGGACTCTCAAGAGTCTTCTCCAACACCACAGTTCAAAAGCATCAATTCTTCAGCGCTCAGCCTTCTTCACAGTCCAACTCTTACATCCATACATGACCACTGGAAGAACCATAGCCTTGACTAGACGGACCTTTATTGGCAAAGTAATGTCTCTGCTTTTCAACATGCTATCTAGGTTGGTCGTAACTTTTCTTCCAAGGAGTAAGCGTCTTTTAATTTCATGGCTGCAGTCACCATCTGCAGTGATTTTGGAGCCCCCCAAAATAAAGTCTGACACTGTTTCCACTCTTTCCCCATCTATTTCCCATGAAGTGATGGGACCAGATGCGATGATCTTCGTTTTCTGAATGTAGAGCTTTAAGTCAACTTTTTCACTCTCCTCTTTCACTTTCATCAAGAGGTGCTTTAGTTCCTCTTCACTTTCTGCCATAAGGGTGGTGTCATCTGCATATCTGAGGTTATTGATATTTCTCCTGGCAATCTTGATTCCAGCTTGTGCTTCTTCCAGCCCAGCGTTTCTCCGCATATAAGTTAAATAAGCAGGGTGACAATATACAGCCTTGATGTACTCTGTTTCCTATTTGGAACCAGTCTGTTATTCCATGTCCACTTCTAACTGGTGCTTCCTGACCTGCGTATAGGTTTCTCAAGAGGCAGGTCAGGTGGTCTGGTATTCCCATCCCCTGAAGAATTTTCCACAGTTGATTGTGATCCACACAGTCAAAGGCTTTGGCATAGTCAATAAAGCAGAAATAGATGGTTTTCTGGAACTCTCTTGCTTTTTCCATGATCCGGCAGATGTTGGCAATTTGACCTCTGGTTCCTCTGCCTTTTCTAAAACCAGCTTGAACATCTGGAAGTTCATGGTTCACGTATTGCTGGAGCCTGGCTTGGATAATTTTGAGCATTACTTTACTAGCGTGTGAGATGAGTGCAACTGTGCAGTAGTTTGAGCATTCTTTAGCATTGCCTTTCTTTGGGATTGGAATGAAAACTGACCTTTACCAGTCCTGTGGCCACTGCTGAGTTTTCCAAATTTGCTGGAGTATTGAGTGCAGCACTTCCACAATATTATCTTTCAGGATTTGAAATAGCTCAACTGGAATTCCATCACCTCCACTAGCTTTGTTCGTAGTGATGCTTTCTAAGGCCCACTTGACTTCACATTCCAGGATGTCTGACTCTACGTGAGTGATCACACCATGGTGATTATCTTGGTGGTGAAGAGGAAGAAAATTACAGTCTACTTTTCACTGATTAGATTACAATTGCTATAGCCTAATTTTGGAAAAATTTGGAGTAAATAGTAGACTCAGGTCAAGCTGAAACTGATAAATGTCTATTATACAATGCATGTTATAGGACAGCCTAAGAATATAAGTTAAGAAAATTTACTGATAATTCCTAAGCATTGTAGAATTTTACTTGAAAATCAGAGCCTCATATACTTCATTTTTGTGGTACCTCATCAAGGATGACTGGACTGGATGGCAAAGAATGATACTTTGGATTAGATTTAGGGAAAAGACAGCTGAAGTATCAAGAGCAAGGAATACTTGAGTGTATAAAATGAAATCGAGTAGGAAAATATTAAAGAATAAAAACTTTGCATTTATTATCAGGAAAATTGAAATTCTCACATCTACCCATATCACCTTCAGGACTGATAAACCTATTCCTCAGCTGCTGTAACTCCCAGCTGCTGCCTACTCCACCTTACTACCCCCATCTCCAGGCCTTGGCCAATGGCTGACAGTAATGCTTTGACTGAATTAATATATAATTAAAATATAATTTTATTCATAAGTAATTTTCAATGTATCCATATTGCTGTATGAATAGCTTAGCTGTTTGTTGTTTAGTTGTTTACTGTTTGTTAATAAACAAATACAGCTACTAGATTTCTCAAAAATCTTTAATTTTTCTCTTCAATTAATATAATTCAAACCATTTGAAAAATAAAGGATTAATTAGCAAAAGTATATTCTAAAGATAGACTCCCCAATATGAATTAAATGGAAAATAGATGGGGAAACAGTGGAAACAGTGCCTGACTTTATTTTTCCGGACTCCAAAATCACTGCAGATGGTGATTTCAGCCATGAAATTAAAAGACACTTACTCCTTGGAAGGAAAGTTATAATCAACCTAGACATCATATTGAAAAGCAGGGACATTACTATGTCAACAAAGGTCCATCTAGTCAAGGCTATGGTTTTTCCAGTGGTCATGTATGGATGTGAGAGTTGGACTGTGAAGAAATCTGAGTGCCAAAGAATTGATGCATTTGAACTGTGGTGTTGAAGAAGACTCTTGAGAGTCCCTTGGACTGAAAAGAGGTCCAACCAGTCCATTTTAAAGAAGATCAGTCCTGGGTATTCATTGGAAGGACTGATGCTAAAGCTGAAACTCCAGTACTTTAGCCACCTGATGCAAAGAGCTGACTCAATTGAAAAGACTCTGATGCTGGGAAAGATCGAAGGCTGGAGGAGAAGGGGACAAGAGAGGATAAGATGGTTGGATGACATCACTGACTCAATGGATATGTGTTTGGGTGAACTCTGGGAGTTGGTGATGGACGTGGAGGTCTGGTGTGCTGCTGTTCACAGGGTTGCAAAAAGTTGGACATGACTGAGTGATTAAACTGAACTGAGCTGAACAAGAAAAATGTTTTAATAGAAAAACTTCCTTCTGTCTTTCCTTTCTTAGAAGTATCTAGTCATACAACTGCCTGATTTCTAATTTTAACAAGTTTCTTGCTATATTTATGTTATACATCTGTAATTTTCAGCAATTCTTAACTGATAGGTAAGCAGTCTTATTTGATCTTTTGAACAGAGGTAGGGATGCTCTAACTAGAAAAAAATAATGAATGCTTACTTAGCACACACAGAAGTTCCTACAGAGAGTTAAAGACTTTTGATAGCAGTTTACCATATTGTAAATTAATTCTTTTTTTATTCCTATTATTAAGATTTATAATTAAGATATTGAAGTATAGAGAACACTTTTGGCTCATTTTTTAATTTAAGCACTATTTAATTTTTTCAAGTTATGAATGAAACACAGTGGAAACTGAGTGTACTAGAATTACATTTGACTGCTATTGTTGTTTAGTCACTAAGTATTGCCATCATGTCCAGCTCTTTTGCAGCCCCATGGACTGTCACCCACCAGACTCTTTTATTCATGAGATTTCCCAGGCAAGAATACTGTAGTGGGTTGCCATTTCCTTCTCTAGTTTGATGGCTGTAGCAGTTATCTATTATCCCAATAATATTACAAGCAACCACAAAGCCTCTGACATGCAACAATATTATAATAAATATTTTTGCTCATGGTTCTGTGTGTCAGCTGAACAGTCCCGCTGACCTAACCTGTGATCATGGGGCTCACTCTTGTCTGTAGTCAGCTGTTCATCAGCTGCATATTGGCTTTTCTGATCTTAGCTGAGCCTCCCATCATGTCTAGGCCTTGACTAGTACAACTATGCCTACTGGGCTCTGTTCCTTGTAATGATGAAAGCAAAGAACAAAAAGAAGGCAATGGAAGTATACATGCTTTGCTCATGCCGAACATGTACATGTTCCATTAGCAAAAGCAATCACATGCTAAGCTCAGAGTCAGTATGTGAGGGCATGACCAAATATTATAAAACTGAAGGTCAATAAAGCTATCAATTTCCTGCAATGGCTATACATCAGTTTGAATTCTTCCTAATATATTTTATCACTACTGCTTTCTTTCTTGGTGTTAATATGAGCTTAAAGGAAATAAGGAGAAATTTTCTGGGGTTTGAAGGAAGAGTTGTAGCCAAATATTAAATCTGTAATCTGAGACTATGACCTAATCACAGGATCTTTATTTTCTTAGGAAGTAAAACACGCCAAAAAGAGTGAGGGTTTTTACTGAGGCTCAAAAAAAAAAAAAAAAAAATCATGATGTAAATAAACTTATTTCAGGTAAATCCAAAATGCATACATAGTTTACTACATATCAAGTCTAAGTACCTATTTGGTAAACATTTGGTATTAAAATTCACAGAATATGTCATAAATCAGTGTTCCTCAAAATTTAAAGTGGATTTGAATTGCTTGAAGGTTTTGTTAAAATTCATATTCTGACTCAATAAGCCTGGGATAAGGCACAAAATTTTTCATTTCTTTTTTTTAATTGAAAGAAAACTGCTTTACAGTGTTGAAAATTCTTTATTTCTAAATAACTCCTAGATTGAACCCTCTTTTTCTGATCCTGAGAATACCACTTTAAGTAGCAAGATTATAGATTATACTTACAAGATACAGCCTAATATGGGCAGTGAAAGTGAGGCATGTAGACAGATGTTAGTTTTTCTGTGTAAATGCAACAATTGAAATATATATATGAAAGTGGAACTGAAGGGAGAGGTATTAACTACATTGGCATTGAGGCAATCACTACCTGAAGCTACCTAATACCATAGCATGCTGAAGGAAAAATAAATACTATAACTCTGTATCACTGGAGTGTGATAACAACAGGTTAGGTATGTTATTGCAATTAAATATTTGCTAAATCATGAATGTAGTTGATGGGAGCCATCTACCCATCAACAGACTTGAGATAGGCTATTAATTTGACTCTATATGCTTTAGATATACCTTTTAGCACTTTCTACCCTGTGACATTGTACAGGAGACAAGGATCAGGACCATCCTCATGGAAAAGAAATGCCAAAAAGCAAAATGGGTGACTGAGGAGGCCTTACAAATAGCTGTGAAAAGAAGAGAAGCGAAAAGCAAAGGAGAAAAAGAAAGATATAAGAATCTGAATGCAGAGTTCCAAACAATAGCAAGGAGAGATAAGAAAACCTTCCTCAGCGATCAATGCAAAGGAGTAGAGGAAAACAAAAGAATGGGAAAGACTAGAGATCTCATCAAGAAAATTAGAGATACCAAGGGAACATTTCATGCAAACATGGGCTCAATAAAGGACAGAAATGGTATGGACCTAACAGAAGCAGAAGATATTAAGAAAAGGTGGCAAGAATACACAGAATTGTATAAAAAAGAGCTTTACGACCAAGATAATCATGATGGTGTGACCACTCACCTAAAGCCAGACATCCTGGGATGTGAAGTCAAGTGGGCCTTAGAAAGCATCACTACGAACAAAGCTAGTGGAGGTGATGGAATTCCAGTTGAGCTATTTCAAATTCTGAAAGATGATATTGTGAAAGTGCTGCACTCAATATGCCAGCAAATTTGGAAAACTCAGCAGTGGCCACAGGACTGGTAAAGGTCAGTTTTCATTCCAATCCCAAAGAAAGGCAATCCCAAAGAATGCTCATACTATTGCACAGTTACACTCATCTCACATGCTAGTAAAGTAATGCTCAAATCCAAGCCAGGCTCCAGCAATACGTGAACCGTGAACTTCCAGATGTTCAAGCTGGTTTTAGAAAAGGCAGAGGAACCAGAGGTCAAATTGCCAACATCTGCTGGATCATGGAAAAAGCAAGAGAGTTCCAAAAAAAAACCCCATCTATTTCTGCTTTATTGACTATGCCAAAGCCTTTGACTGTGTGGATCACAATCAACTGTGGAAAATTCTTCAAGAGATGGGAATATCAGACCACCTGACCTGCCTCTTGAGAAATTTGTATGCAGGTCAGGAAGCAACAGTTAGAAGTGGACATGGAATAACAGACTGGTTCCAAATAGGAAAAGGAGTACGTCAGGACTGTATATTGTCACCCTGGTTATTTAACTTATATGCAGAGTACATCATGAGAAACGCTGGGCTGGAAGAAGCACAAGCTGGAATCAAGTTTGCTGGGAGAAATATCAATAACCTCAGATATGCAGATGACATCACCCTTATGGCAGAAATTGAAGAGGAACTAAAAAGCCTCTTGATGAAAATGAAAGAGGAGAGTGAAAAAGTTGGCTTAAAGCTCAACGTTCAGAAAACTAACATCTTGGCCTCTGGTCCCATCACTTCATGGCAAATAGATGGGAAAGAGTGGAAACAGTGTCAGACTTTATTTTTCTGGGCTCCAAAATCACTGCAGATGGTGATTACAGCCATGAAATTAAAAGACGCTTACTCCTTGGAAGGAAAGTTATGGCCAACCTAGATAGCATATTCAAAAGCAGAGACATTACTTTGCCAACAATGGTCCATCTAGTCAAGGCTATGGTTTTTCCAGTTGTCATGTATGGATGTGAGAGTTGGACTGTGAAGAAGGCTGAGCACCGAAGAATTAATGCTTTTGAACTGTGGTGTTAGAGAAGACTCTTTTTTTTAAAATTTTAAATATAAATTTATTTATTTTAATTTTAGGTTAATTACTTTACAATATTGTATTGGTTTTGCCATACATCAACATGAATCTGCCACATGTATACACGTGTTCCCCATAGACTCTTGAGCGTCCTTTGGACTGCAAGGAGTTCCAACCAATCCATCCTAAAGGAGACCAGTCCTGGGTGTTCACTGGATGGACTGATGCTAAAAGCTGAAACTCCAATCCTTTGGCCACCTCATGTGAAGAGTTTACTCATTGGGAAGACCCTGAGGCTGGGAGGGATTGGGGGCAGGAGGAGAAGTGGACGACAGAGGATGAGATGCCTGGATGGCATCATCGACTTGATGGACCTGAGTTTGAGTGAACTCCAGGTGTTGGTGATGTACAGGGAGGCCTGGTGTGCTGCGATTCATGAGGTCACATATAGTTGGACACACCTGACTGACTGAACTGAACTGAACTGAACTGAACCCTGTGACCATATGTAAGAAGGGAAAACATGAAGGCATTGAGAATACTTTACAGATAATTTCAGTAGTAGAGATTCTCTATGATGGCAGACTTAATTAGTGTCATGACAGGTAAAGTGATGATAACGTACTCAAGACACATTTGAAAGATAGGATAGTGATAGATTAGTTGAGTAGAGAAAGGTAGGTGGAAAAGATAGAGAAAGCCCCTCCAGTTACCTATTACTATAGATGTGAGAGTAAACACATGTGAAGACTTTTATTTCTCAAAAGAAAGAAGAATAAAAAGATATGAACTATATCCTGGTCAAAAAGACTTATTATGCAAGGAAGCTGATGTTTCATCTTAGAGAAAAAAGAAATGAGCACTCATTGGCAAAATCTAATTCTCAATGTCTCAGTCTATCCAATAAGATTTTTGTTCTGTTTTAGAGTATTTAGAGTATTTTAGCAGGTGGTCCATTTTTGGTTACTCTTTCCTCAGATGTTTGTCAATTACTGTACCTATAGAGTTGCTGATTGACATCTACCTGTTGTCAACATCAGATCCTTGTTGTCATTGCTGTATGATTTTGTTCTTGGAAACCATCCCCTCCTGCTTGCTAAATCTACCAATCATGTCCATGCTGTTAACATTTTGCTGAGGCAGAGTTGTACCTCAGTTACCAATGCCATGAAAAAATGCCCACCATGTTTTCTAGGATCATAAATCATAAAGAAGATATGAGCTACATTTCTGAAAGAAACCTAGTCATGCTGCTGCTAAGTCGCTTCAGTCGTGTCTGACTCTGTGCGACCCCATAGATGGCGGCCCACCAGGCTCCCCCATCCCTGAGATTCTCCAGGCAAGAACACTGGAGTGGGTTGCCATTTCCTTCTCCAATGCATGAAAGTGAAAAGTGAAAGTGAAGTCACTCAGTCGTATCCGACTCTGTGCGACCCCGTGGACTGCAGCCTACCAGACTCCTCTGTCCATGGGATTTTCCAGGCAAGAGTACTGGAGTGGAGTGCCATTGCCTTCTCCAACCTAGTCGTAGGAAAGAGTAAATGAAAGGACTTGGAATCCTAATGGTATTCTTTATGTCCTGGGATCCAGCCCTACTTAAAGCCATGTCTATCCTAGAGGGTAGCTATATAGTCCAATAACTTCCTCTTACGGTGTTTAAACTGTTTTGAAATAGATATTTGTTTCTTTTAAACAAAAGGATCTCAGCTAACTCAAATCCTACAAGAACTGAATAAAATTACCTATCTTTCCAGTTTCATTGCATTAAATTCTTGCTTGCTTCTAGGTACATGAAAACTATAACCCTATATAGTAATGTATTTCACGCTAGGTAATTACACATCAAATAGATAGAATGTCAAAAAAAAATAAAACACAATATTTTATACTTTACTAAGGGTTGATGTCTTTATTACATATTTTCTTTTTATAGTTATGGAAACATCTTTAAAATGGAGGGAAATGAAGCACCACAGAATGAGTTTATTTTGTGACATGGAGGGGACTAACTTTAGTAGTGAGATAAAGAAGTCAGACCTTTCACTTCACAGCAATCAATAGTTTTTTTTTTTTTAATAAGGAATATTATAATATCCTCAAACCAAACAAATAAACTAATAACACCAAGGGAAAAACAACATCTAGGGATAAAAAAAGAATGAGCATAGTCCATTAGCAGTTTCTAGCAGCCTGAGGAGGAATGACAATAACCAGAGTTATAAAGCAAGGAGAGTCAATGTTAAGAGAAGCATGAGCAGAAAGGAACAAAACATAGAAACTAATGTAAGATTTTAATCATTTGCTTCAAGTTACAAATCACTGGTTTCCCTGGTAGCTCAGATGGTAAATAATTTGCCTGCAATGTAGGAGACCCAGGTTTCATCACTGGGTTGGGAAGATCTCCTGGAGACGGAATGGCTACTCACTCCAGTGTTCTAACCTGGAGAATTCCATGGACAGAGGAGGCTGGCAAGCTACAGTCCATGGGATCACAAAGAACTGGACATGACTGAGAGACTAACACATTCAAGTTAGTTTAACATAAATTCTATGAAGACCCTCAGAGGTCATTTACTTATTTAAACTAATATTCAAAAATATGTCCTTAAAATCTAAACCATGAACAATGAATTGCATTTTTAGAAGAGATATCTTATCTAGAGGTCTATTGCAGAACCCTTATATAATAGTTGTTATTCTCTGCTGATAAACATAAACTCATGATATTATGACAATATACAGACCAAATTTTTTTTATTTAGATAGCATATGTATATTACTACCTCTAAAGAACAAAGACATAACATGGTCTAATATAGGTAAAAACAAACTCCATAAGCAGCAAGATTTTCCTCAGTAAATGACAACTAATTTGAAGAGCAATTACTGGTGGTCTATATAATGAATGCAGAGATAATTACTTATTTTGCCTGAAACTGTCACACATGTACTGGGTAACTTGCTTTTAGAAATATATATAAATATTTACTACCTGATCTTAAAAATATTTTCCAGATAGGAATTATTTAAAAATACAAAAAAAAAATCTTCCCCAAGTTTATGCAATATTTTATATTTGGAATTCATTTACCTAAACATTATGGTGGAAATAGGTTCATTCTAAATAATCACTAAGTAGAGCTTTCTATATACTCTGTCATCACATGTTCAGGCAGAGATAAGCATTTATTCATCTCATCAAAGTGAAATAATTCTTAACTAACATTAATATGTTTTTTGCTCTATTACTCTCAGTTTCGCCCATTAGAATCTTGTAAGCAAATTTTAGTGATGCTTGGATAGTCATTTTACTGCTGTTTTATTATTCTCAGTATAGCCATTTATTCATGCACCTACCAATTTATTCCATGTGGGCACGGCATTGTGCCAGGCATTCTAGAGCAGAGAAAGTTGAATAATTTACAGTTTCAAATTTCAGTGAGTTATAAGCAATGAAGGCAGAAAAGCTACATGCAAAATATTATTAATATAACATAAGCAAATAAGATTGTGAAGACAAACAGACCATTGCAATTAGTTTAATATATAAATTATATTTAAACAGATAAGAAAAGAGAAAGGACAAATCAGATGAAAGCATTGCCAAATAGATGAAAGCAAACAGATTAAAGCTAAAAAGTATAGAGAAGGTTTGGGGGAAATAGACAAATATGTAGTTGGGTAAAGGGGAAATGGGGAGACAAAGTTAAAATTGTATATATAATGACAAGGTAATAGTAGGTATTGAATGCCATCCTATGAATATTCAAATAACATTGTAGAAAATAAAGAGTTATTAAAAAGTTTTGAAAAAACCACATTAAGGTTAAGCTATGATTTTTTGAGACTAGGGTATAGGATGGATTATATAGTGTTGACCACTATAGTGTAGTCAGGGAAAATAGGCTATTTAAAAAGTCTTAGCAAGAGAAATGGAAGTTGAATTAGAGTAGTTACTCTGGAAACATAAAAGAGAAAACAGATGGAGAAATATTGTGGAAATAAAATCAATATGTCTTGGAGACTGAGTGAAAATTGGAGGGGCAAAAGCAGAAGAGAAAAAAGTCAATGATGGGCTTGGTATTACAGTCCCAGGTGGCTAGGAATTGTAAAATAATTAGTAAAAATGTGGATTTAAGTAGAGACATATCAGGATGTGGCAAGAGATAAGTGAAAACTAAAGTGTTCAGTTTTTTGGCTAGATTTCATGTTAGAGGTTTCATCAGTATGTGAACCATGAACTTCCAGATGTTCAAGCTGGTTTTAGAAAAGGCAGAGGAACCAGAGATCAAATTGCCAACATCTGTTGGATCATTGAAAAAGCAAGAGAGTTCCAGAAAAACATCCACTTCTGCCTTATTGACTATGCTAAAGCCTTTGACTTTGTGGACCATAACAAACTCTGGAAAATTCTGAAAGAGCAGAGAATCCCAGAGTACCTAACCTGCCTCTTGAGTAATCTGTATGCAGGTCAGGAAGCAAGAGTTAGAACTGGACATGGAACAACAAACTGGTTCCAATAGGAAAAGGAGTACATCAAGGCTGTATACTGTCACTGTGCTCATTTATATGCAGAGTACATCATGAGAAACACTGAGTGGATGAAGCACAAGCTGAAATCAAGATTGCTGGGAGAAATATCAATAATCTCAGATATGCAGATGGCACCACCATTATGGCAGAAAGCGAAGAACTAAAGAGCCTCTTGATGAAAGTGAAAGAAGAGAGTCAAAAAGTTGGCTTAAAACTCAACATTCAGAAAACTAAGATCATGGCATCTGGTCCCATCATTTCACTGCAAATAGATGGATAAACAGTGGAAAGAGTGGCAGACTTCATTTTGGGGGGCTCCAAAATCACTGCAGATGGTGATTGCAGCCATGAAATTAAAAGACACTTTCTTCTTGGAAGAAAAGTTATGACCAACCTAGATAGCATATTAAAAAGCAGAGACATTACTTTTGCCAAGAAAGGTCTGTCTAGTCAAAGCTATGGTTTTTCCAGTGGTCATGTATGAATGTGAGAGTTGGACTGTAAAGAAAGCTGAGCGCCAAAGAACTGATGCTTTTGAACTGTGGTGTTGGAGAAGACTCTTGAGAGTTCTTTGGAGTGCAAGGAGATCCACCCAATCCATCCTAAAGGAAATCAGTCCTGAATATTCATTGGAAGGACTGATATTGAAGCTGAAACTCCAACACTTTGGCCACCTGATGTGAAGAACTGACTCATTTGAAAAGACTGTGATGCTGAGAAAGATTGAAGGCTGGAGGAGAAGGGGACGAAAGAGGATGAGATGGTTGGATGGCATTACCGACTCAGTGAACATGAGTTTGAGTAAACTCCAGGAGTTGGTGATGGACAGGGAGGCCTGGCGTGCTGCAGTCCATGGGTTCACCAAGAGTTGGACACAACTGAGCAACTGAACTGAACTGATGTGAGAGGTATAAGCAGTCTACCGCAGCAGATCTAAATACTGGCTGATTATCACAGTTATTAAATGAGATCATAGGGCACACAAAACAAAACTATAACAAGAAGTTATTAGGATCTGTCCTCAGGAGTTCTGCTTTAGTAGGCCTAAGTTTCATCATGAAGTTATGCATTCTTAGAAAACTATTCTAAAAATCAATCAGATTTGGAAATTACAGATCTATATATGTCTGTGCATGGGATGGCTAAGACATTTCCTTTCTGTTTCTCAGAGGAGGTAATGCAGAAAATATGACAAAGTGATTTCCATCTTAGAATTCATCAGAAAGTAACCGTTACCTCGAAAAATGGTTCCCCCTTCTAGTACAACAGAACACTCAAGAGTCTTGATTATTTCAGGCAGTAAGCATAAACCACTGGCTTGTGTTGGATAGGCATAGCTGAAGAGTGCTATGAAGGTGTTTCATTGATACCTGTCATATTAAAAAAAAAAAAACAACCTTTTTCAGGGCATTATGGAAGGAACCATATTTCTTCCAAAATCAACTAGTAATAATGTTGCACTTCAGAACTACAAAGAAGACACATAAGTGGACCATAAATAAAGCTTTAGAAAATGCAGGGAGAGAAAAAGTATCAAGGAAGAGAGAAAATTAAACAAAGGTAATTATTCATATACTAGATAAGTCAATATGTAAGACTGAGCAGGTTTTACTGGAGTTTCATGTTTTTAATGGATCTTGAATTACCAGTTAGGTGTAGAAATTCAGTTATTTACAAGTCATCAATTTATGTGGAATGGCTAAATGTTAGGTACTCAATAAAATACTTGCTAAATGTATACAGATAAAAACCAATATTATAAGATTTAGGAAAGTAAAGGTTTCATAAGAAAGTGGTGATTAAGAGTATATTTTTAAAATATATTTTAATATTTTTAAAATATACTCTTAATTTTTTAAAGTTTAGCACTATTATTTTAAGAAGGCAAGTTAATTTGTGATAATGTTTTTTGGTTTTAGAATATCTAATATTTCACTTGGAAGAATAAAACAATTCAGTGAAGAAGGATTCTTTTTTTTTTTTTTTTTTTTTAATGACCAAAAAAAAAACGCAAAACATGACCAGAGTAAAGCTTCTTTACTTCAAAGTAATGGCGGATATGGAACCTGAGTTAAATGTTTCTCAATAAGTAAATAAAAAATCTTGAAAATATTTGTGGCTTTACTTTAATCAAAGCATTGAGGATCCAATAAACCAAAGAGGAACTACCTGATAAAAATCATGGAGAAGAAACAATCAAGAGAAATTAGTTAGAACTACTTATCTGGAGCCACTTTTCACTTGATGGTATTAGCTAATACCAGGAGAAACAGAGAAGAGGCTGAAAGACTAAGGAGAAACTTTGAAAGTATCTCAGGTCTAATTTGACCAAGGTTGAAGATCAGGGCATACCCAAGGAGCAAACAGAGAAAACAGGTGTCGAAGTTCTTTTTTGCTTTGGTTTGAGATGGTTAAGATCTCCACCCTAAAACTGGATAAGGCTGATCCATGAATTTACTATCCAGGTATTAGATAAAGCAATTCTTTCTGGAGGAAGATGAGATTATCCTAGATCTGAAATACTTTAACAAGCTTTCAAATAAAAATCCTGGCACACTATATAAAATAACTAGGTATATGAAAAAGGGAGTATATGTGGGAAGAACCACCAAAAACAATAGAAATTAAAATCAAGGGCCTGAGATACTAGAATTTTCTATCAGACTTTTAAATAATCAAGCTTGTATTCTTCAAGGGGATAAAAAGCATAAATAAAACTTTATTTAAAAATGGAAATACATAGAGGGCATGAAATATTGATTAAAAAAGGAAATGTTTGAAATAGAAATAAAATAATGTATTGAAATGCAATGATTGCATCTAATAGCAAATGAGAAACAACTGAAGAAAGAATCAGTGAACTGGGAGTTATATCAAAACAAGATATTTAGAATAAAGCCCAGAGAGAAAAAATAATGAATGAGCAAGAAACAATATCTGAAAAAAATAATGGCTCAAAATTTCCCAATTATGAAGAAAGATGCAAAATTACAGCAGGACCATTTTTCTTTTAAAATCTGTACACACACATTATAGTAACACAAGTGAAAATTAAAGACAGAGATATACTTTTAAAGCATGAGAGTGAAAAATATATTTGTAAGCCCACTTTCAATAATTAGACTATTTTTTTCAACATGAACAGTGGAAGCCAGAATTCAAATAGATGATTGATTTATACCAAAAATGGTAATGTAAAAGCAGTAAGGATATACTATTTTTATTGAATAGTAATGAATCAGTTCAATATACATTTAGAAAAAAAAAAGGACTTGATCCCTACCTTGCGCTATACATAAAAATCAATTCCAGGCATTTGTATATCTACATACCAAAAGGTAAAGCAAAATGTTCCTGGAAGATAATACAGGAGTATATCATCAGATGATTATAGTTTAAAAAGATTACTGAAACAAATATACATAAGGCACAAAACATAAACTAAATGATTAATGAATTAAACCATATAAAATTTCAGGACTTATTTTCATTAAAAGCCATTATTAAGATTAAAAATGAAGAAAATTAAGAATGTATAAAAAGATTTCTTTGTCCCACCTCCAAATAAAAATTGAAGTTTTTAATAAATTAAAAGGCTTCATATTCAGATGCATATAGATAACTCCTACAAATCAATAAAAATGTAGAAAAATGGAAAAATAAACTGAACACTTACTTTAAGAAAAGAGAATATCCAAATGGTCAACATATTTATAGAAATATATTAATATTTAATCTTATCTGGTAAATGAAAACTAAAATCAGAAATAGATATTCCTACATTCCAATAAGACTAGCTAAAATGAATAAATTGATTATACCAAGTGTTGATGAGAATGTGATGCACATAAAACTCAAACAATGCTAAAGAAAATGTATACTGATAAAATCATTTGGGGAATCTGACTGGCATTTTCAGCAAAAGTTAGAATATGCATACCATAGACCTGCAAGTTGTACCCCTTAGTGTAGATCCAACAGAATTTTGTGTGTAGGTGATATACATAAATGCTCATAGCAGTGTTATTTAGAATGTCCCTTACTGAAAAATAGACAACAGCTGCAAAACAAAGTCACCTGTGCAAAGCCCCATGTCAGCAAATCAAGACTTAACACCTAATCTACTGCCATTTCAAGTTCTCCTAGAAACGTAATCTTAGCCTATAAGTCTGGAATTTCTTGGCCAGCATTAGGGAGACAAGCTGCCTGATAGATCCTTGCTTTTTGGCAATGGAATGTGATCTTGCCTGAAATAATCTTTTCTTTCATTTATGACTTCTTTGTTCTATGTCTTTTCTGCTATTTAGAAGCTTCTTTTCTTCAGTCTTCTGGAGTGTTTTTCTATAGGCTACATAAGATGCCTCTATTCATTAATTCATAAATCACTGAAAGTGAAAACAGTTAGACATTTGAATTTTCTCCGTTGAATCTTGTTCTTTTAATACTCAAAACTGGAGATGACTTTAATGTACAGCAAGCTAGAAAGAGTAAATAAAGCATGATACATATTCATACAATGAAACAATATAGAGCAACAAAATAAGGTACTATTATTATATGTATTAACATGGATGGCTCTGACAAATATAAAATTAAGAGAGAAAGAAAAGCACATAGGAATAATTCTATGTAAATAGAATCCAAAAAACTTCCAAAATTAGACTTTGGTTTAGAAGTCAGAGCAGAAATGATCTCTACAGAGGAAGAATGGCCAGTAATTAGGAGAAAACAAAAGAGAGACTTCCATTTTACTAATAATACTTATTTCTTGACCACAAAATCAATAAAAACAATTGATTAATTGATGAACTTCGATGATTTGTGTTTATGTGTTTATACTTAATAAAAATATTTATATTTAAATATTGTGTCTCCTAGAGAGTGATTAATTTCTATGGTTTTATATATTAGTTAATTGGTATTTAAAATATTTTGCATTTTCCTTGGGTTTACACTACTCTTAATCTAAGCATTTTTTAAATCAAAATTGGTTAGCAAAGCATTAAAATGACCATTAAAAGAATGTAAAGGAAGCTACAGGTAGGGTTAAAATATTTATAACACATGTAACTAACAAAATGATCAATCTGAAATATACAAGAAATTTCTGTCAATAACAAAGGATACAGACAACCCCATAATAGGATTGCCAAATGCCTAATAAATATAATGAACAGATTTTAACTTGAATGAAAGTCAAGGCAATTCAAAACCACAGTATAATATCACTAGACAACCACCTGCAAGAGTAAATTTTAAAAAATAAAAATGAAAATACCTGACAATGCCAGTGAAAAGAAAGTCTAATACTTAATACTTTAAGACAAGTGCAGTAACAGAAAGTCTAATACCCTGCAAATGGGAATGAAAACAGCTACAATCATTTTGGAAAACTATTTTATATTATCTTATAGGGCTGACGATAGGCCTGGTCATTTCATCCCTAGGTTTATGTCCCACAGGATGCACATACTTGTGCCCTAAGAAATACATACAAGAATATAGCATTGATAGCATTGGCATCATTGGATCATTGGTGTTGGCATAACCCATAGCTTACTATACAGAAGTGAAATGAAAGTAAATTAAATACAGATACTTTCAACCACATGGATGTATCTAAAAAAGATGTGAGAGGTCCAGGTCAAGATGATGGAATAGGAGGATCCTGTCCACACCCCCTCCCATCAAAACTATCTCTAATATAGAAAAAATCTAAGAGAACACCCTGAAGACTGGTAGAATAGCTTTTCTACGAGTAAGTTCAGTTCAGTTCAGTCACTCAGTTGTGTCCGACTCTCTGTGACCCCATGAATCGCAGCACGCCAGGCCTCCCTGTCCATCACCAACTCCCAGAGTTCACTCAAACTCATGTCCATCGAGTCAGTGATGCCATCCAGCCACCTCATCCTCTGTCGTCCTCTTCTCCTCCTGCCTCCGATCCCTCCCAGCATCAGAGTCTTTTCTAATGAGTGAACTCTTCACATGAGGTAGCCAAAGTACTGGAGTTTCAGCTTTAGCATCATTTCTTCCAAAGAACACCCAGCGCTGATCTCCTTCAGAATGGACTGGTTGGATCTCCTTGCAGTCCAAGGGACTCTCAAGAGTCTTCTCCAACACCACGGTTCAAAGGCATCAATTCTTCGGCACTCAGCTTTCTTCACAGTCCAACTCTCACATCCATACATGACCACTGGAAAAACTATAGCCTTGACTAGGTGGACCTTTGTTGGCAAAGTAATGTCTCTGCTTTTGAATATGCTATCTAGTTTGGTCATAACTTCTTCCAAGGAGTAAGCGTCTTTTAATTTCATGGCTACAGTCATCATCTGCAGTGATTTTGGACAGGCTATAGTAAAATAGGTAAGAGGGTCAGAGACACTATCTAGTCAGAATCCACACTCTTGATCCAAAAACCCACAAATAGGAGATATATCACAATTGTGGAGTTCCTCCTCTGAGGAGTGAGGGGTCTGAGACTCACATCAGACTCCTCAGCCTGAGGGACATGCACCAAGAAAGATGAGCCCACCTATTGCTTGGCTTTGAAAACAAGTGGGGTTTACATCAGGAGAGCCAGAAGGCTACGGGAAAACAAGACTTTGAACCTGCATGTGAACTCATTTTGAGTCCCAGAATAGCAGCATCAGCTTTAAAGTGCTTGGGTCATATTAAAAGGCGATTTGTTGACTTATTTTAGAGTGTATGCCAGAGGGGCAGGAATTTGGTGTAACTTTCTCCAAGGATGGAAACACTGGAAAGTGCAAATGATACGTCTGATAAGAGGTTAATATCCAAAATATGTAAAAAACTCACACAACTCAATATGGGCGGTGGCGTATCTGATTATTGAATGGGCAGAGGACCTGAAGAGATTTTTTCCGAAGAAGATATACAGATGGCCAACAGGTAGATAAAAGATGCTCAACATCACTAACTATTAGAGAAAATCAAATCAAAACTACCAGATGGTATCACCTCTCTCTGGTCACAAGGGCCATGATTAAAAATTTATAAATTACAAATGCTAGGGATGACGTGGAGGAAAGGGAATCCAAGGACACTTCTGACTTGAATGAAAACTGATGCAGCCAGTATGGAAAACAGTATGAGAGTTTCTCAAAACTTAAACATAAGAACAACCATACAACTCAGTACTCCATTTCTTGGTATATAACTCAAGAAAATGAAAAGAGTAATATGAGAAGATCTATGCACCTAGTATTCATAGGTGCATTATTTACAGAAGCAACTTATGTGTCCATTGATAGATGAATGGATTAAGAAGATGTGGGTATGTGTGTGTATCTATATTTGGTACAAAATGGATGGACTTAGAGGGTATTATGCTAAGTGAAATAAGTCTAACAGAGAAAGATAAATACTATATGGTTATATTTATTTGTGCAAACTAAAATAACAGAACAAATGAACAAACAAAACAAAATAGAAACTGACTCAGATACTAAGGACAAAGTGGTAGTCACCAGAGAGGAGGCAACTGGGAAGATTGGGCAAATTAGGTAAAGGTGATTATTAAGTACAAACTTCAAGTTATAAAATAAAGAGTAAGTCCCAGATACGTAATCTTAAGCATATAGAATACAGTCAGTTCAGTTCAGTCTCTCAGTCATGTCTGACTCTGAGACCCTCTGATCCTCAGCATGCCAGGCCTCCCTGTCCACCACCAATTCCCAGAGCTTACCCAAACTCATGTCTATTGAGTCAGTGATGCCATCCAACCATCTCATCCTCTGTTGTTCCCTTCTCCTCCTGCCCTCAATCTTTGCCAGTATCAGGGTCTTTTCAAATGAGTCAGCTCTTTGCATCAAGTGGCCAAAGTATTGGAGTTTCAGCTTCAACATCAGTCCTTCCAATGAACACCCAGGACTGATTTCCTTTAGGATGGACTGGTTGGATCTCCTTGCAGTCCAAGGGACTCTCAAGAGCCTACTCCAACACCAGTCAATCATATGCAATATGTTTGTGTGGTGACAGATGATTATTGGACTTACCATGGGGGATCAATTTACAGTACATATAAATGTAGAATCAGTATGTTGTAAACTATATTTTAATAAAGAAATATAAAGGAAAAATTAGTGATTTTCAAAAGAATTAAGTATTAGACAAGATGAAAATCAAGCCCCCAAAGAAATATTTTATTATTCAATTTTTATGAAGAACAACAACATCATCAAACAATGACAATAAAATAAGAGCTGAAAATTAAACAGAGTGTTCGGGTCTGCTTAATTTGGTGGCAAAACCACTAACAACAAAACATACAAAAAAACAAGGAAGTGATTCTTGTAAAATGGTGTGGCATGGTAGGACAGTCCAATGACTGGGGAAAGAAGTTGGGGGAGTTATTTTGGTTTATGGTAATATTATAACTTTTGACCTTTCTTTTAATTATTTGGTTTTTACACTAGCTAATTCAAGGCATTGTTTAAATTTTCTGTTTTTTTTTTTTTTCCTGAGTGTTATACTATTAAGAATTAGTAACATATGTTGTAAACAAAAAAGAAAACCTGTACAGAGGTTTTTTTTTTTTTTTTTTTTTACTGTAGCAAATATAAGATCAAGAGCCTAAGTGGAAAGGGAAAAGCAGATTGCTTCATCTAAGATCTTGGAAAGCCAACTGAATGTAAGTAAATTCAGGAAATTTTAGAATACACAAGGAACTGAATGGTTAAGCTATTATAAAATGTCATTTTCCTTCAAAATCAAAGATCCATTTGGGTAAGTAATTATCCTAAAATAAAACAGCGACTTTGATGTGAAATAGATATTTTCAGTTCAGTTCAGTTCAGTCGCTCAGTCATGTCCAACTCTTGGTGACCCCATGAACCACAGCACGCCAGGCCTCCCTGTCCATCACCAACTCCCGGAGCCCACCCAAACCCATGTCCATCGAGTTGGTGATGCCATCCAATCATTTCATCCTCTGTCATCCCCTTCTCCTCCTGCCCTCAATCTTCCCCAGCATCAGGGTCTTTTCAAATGAGTCAGCTCTTCACATCAGGTGGCCAAAGTATTGGAGTTTCAGCTTCAACATTAGTTCTTCCAATGAACACCCAGGACTGATCTCCTTTAGGATGGACTGGTTGGATCTTCTTGCAGTCCAAGGGACTCTCAAGAGTCTTCTCCAACACCACAGTTTAAAAGCATCAATTCTTCAGCTCTCAGTTTTCTTTATAGTCCAACTCTATATTTTGCCATAGGACAAAGGTTACTGCAGGACCACACACAAAGTGGGTTTGCAGGAGCAAAGTTTCTCAAAGAAGAGTCAGAACAGAGTTTAGCATCTGGGGTGTGGGTCCTTCACTTCCTGTTGTCCATTCTAGGCCTGAAGAATGAGGTCTAGCAGACATGGCTCAGACTCTGGAAGAGGAAATGTGACCATGTGTTCTGGATTTTGTAAACTGCCCGATTAAAGAAACACCAGCTCCTCCCATGGCTTGATCACCAGTCAGGTTACTGTAGCAGCAGTTCTTGACAGAACTTTTGCTCCAGCCCTCTTTTGTCCATTCAGGATTTGTGGTAACAAATTGTGTGTAAGAGAACCATCTCATTCCTTAGTGTGATTAGGGAGCTTATTCCAAGCCTTGTAGTTACAGCTTTACAATATGGCGTGGTAGGGGACAGAATGTCTCATATACCAGCCATGATTCTGGACATGATCATGAATTTGGGGGACCCTGAACAACCACCTTAAGCACTAGGCCCTAGTGGGTTTCCATGGAGATTTACATGAAGCTAATACATTTTATGGCAGACTGTCTAACAGAATATTGGTTGTCAAGTTAATCCTTGTGGGGTATACCTGATTCAAACCCATGAGTCTTCCAATATACCATATTGGAGAAATGAAGAAATAAGTTTTAGGTATTGAAAAGGCAAGTAAAGATAATGTTTTGCTGTGGACCTTAGCTTTGTTTGCCAGGTAGTGTCCCTCCCTCCTTTTTTTTAAACAATGTATTTCCTTCAGATGCCACTTTCCCCCATTCTCATCCTATGTGCTTTATACAGGGAATGATCCTTTTCCTCAAATTTCAGGATAGGTTAGTGGGTCCATCGGAATCAAAATAAAAAGTTCCCAGACCACTGAACTGCAAGCTACAATTCTGATCACAATGCCAATGTATGTGAGATATTCCCAATACCACCAAGCAATTCTCTGCAAAACTAGATTTTGCCTAGTTGTGTCTAACTCTTTGTGATCCCATGGATTGCAGCCTGCCAGGCTCCTCTGTCCATGGAAATCTCCAGGTAAGGAGATTTAGGAGGCAGCCATACCCTTCTTCAGGGGATCTTCCTGACCCTAGAATTGAACAGCAGTCTCCTTCACTGCAGGCACATAATTTAACTTATTTCAATTCTGACACTATCTATTGGGAGATAGCATCAGACCATAGGTTAAGGGTTCAGTCCTACAAGACTATAGCACTCCTCAACTTCAGACATCAATTACAAATGCAGATGTGTGCTGCTGACTGAGTGGTTTTAGACTGAAAGTTCTAAGGATGCCCTCCTCAGGTTCAACTAATTTGCTAGAGTGGCTCACAGAACTTAGAGAAACATTTTACTTACTAGTCTATCTGTTTATAATAAAAGGATATAACAAAAATGAAAAAGATGAATTGGCCTGGTATAGGGAAAAGGTGTGGAGCTTCTATGAAGCCCCTGCCACTCTCCCTTAATCTTCACATGTTTCTCAACCCAGAGGCTCTCCAAATCCTGTACTTTTGAATTTTTAAATAGAGACTTCCTTACATAGGCATAATTGATAAAAATTATTGGCCATCAATGATTGAATTCAACCTCTAGCCCCTCAGTCCTCCTGGAAGGTCATATGGTGCAATGGAAAGCTCTGGTTTTCTAATCACAGGGTTGGTTTCTTGGCAACCATGCCCTGTCCTTAGGGTCTTTCCAAAAATCACTTCATTAACATAGGAAAAAGATAGCTTTATTGCTCTCTGTCCATTTCCCTGGTGGCTCAGGCAGTAAAGAATCTGCCTGTAATGCGGGAGACCCAGGATTAATCCCTGGGTCAGGAAGATGCCCTGCAGAAAGGAATGATTACCCACTTCAGTATACTTGCCTGGAGAATTTCATGGGCAGAGGAATCCGGAGTGCTAAAATTCATGGGGTCATAGAGTAGGACATGAGTGAAGTGACTGAGCATGCACTCCTGCTTAGGAAAATCCCAAAGTTTGTTGACCTCTGAAAGACAAAAGAACTCATTATTTTACCACCAAAATGAGTTTATTTGGGAAAAACAGAATTGCAATTCGGGGCAATCAAGCTTCGAGGAACCATAGGCAAATCCAGAGAACAGAGGAGAAAGGCTCGCTTTTCTAGAGGAAAGGAAGAAATTAGGGAGTGCTGTGGTGGATGCGTCTGTCTGGATGGAGACCAGGGCCAGTCTATTGTTGTTGGATCAGAAAATCTTTCTTCCTCTTGGGGTCTATAAGCTGAGGTGAGTGTCATCCGAGTGAGCTCTCCCCTTCAGAGTTTCAATGAATTTCCCTTTATTCATTTTCACAGGCTTTAGGAGCTCTGTGCAGGAGTAGTGGACAAAGACCAAACATATATTTCTTTTTATAAATCGCAGCATCACACAAGCCATGACAAGTATGTAGGTCTGGAGCTTCTGGGAATCATCGTCCTTGCCAACATATTAAAAACATCTGCCTGAGAATTACTGTGACACAGAAGGAAGCAGAGCCAAGAAGTGGAGAAACGTGTTCATGATTGCAAGGTTTGGTTACCTGAGTCTAGCTGCCGAACTCTGGTATACTCATAGGCTTTTCAGTTACATTGGTCAATAAATTTTCTTTTATGCTGAATCTAGTTGGAGTTGGATTTTTGTCACTTTTAGCCCCAAAAGCTTGACTAATGCATGGAAGAAAAGATTCTATGGCACTTAAGGGAGTCATTTAATAGGTTGATTGTGTTGTTATACAGAGAGATTATGAATTTACAGAGAACACTCATTATAGAGTTGAGATGCAGTGAGAGCAAGAGTGGAAGTCTGAAAAACTGTATGAGAGTGCTTGTGGGTACAAGTACACCATAGTTGGGGTGTGAAGAAATTTCCCTGAATGGTGAGTTTCAGTTGATACTTTGGGAAATACTGGACATGAATGCAGGAGAAATTTTATGGGAATAAGGCAGTCAAGGAACTGTGTGGCTAAACCTTTTTGAAAAAGTAGAATATATTTGCTTTTCCTATTCTTCTTTACTCATTCATATTCACATTGCTACAATACTTTTCACTCCAACAAGTCACCAAACCTATCTGAGCTTCTGTTGCTTATTACATCTTTGTTGCCAAATTCACTCAGCATGTGAGTGTGCAACAAGTCACTTGAGTCATGTCCAACTCTGTGACCCTGGACTGTAACCTGCCAGGCTCCTCTGTCCATGGGATTTTGCAGGCAAGAATACTGAAGTGGGTTGCCATTTCCTTCTCCAGAGGATCTCCCCAACCCAGGGATCAAACTCGTGTCTCTTATGTCTCCTACTTAGACAGGCAGTTTCTTTACCACTAGCGCTACTAGAGAAGCCACTCACTTGGCATGGTCCCCTCTTATTTATTACTGCTACATCATTTGAAAGCATTAAACTCTCCATGCTTAAAACAATTTCTAGTCTCATGGTTTTCTTGGCCCTGTCTGTTCTGATTTTCCTTTAATCTACCCATTTTTTTTCTCAGTCTTTATCCTGAGTTTCTTACATGAGACCCACTCTTTAATTATCAGTGCCTTCTGCAGTTTGATCTTTACTCCTTTATTCTTTCCATTATATGCAATATTTCTGAAAATTCTTATCATTTCTAGTGACTTCAACTATTCTCTAGAAACTGGAGATGCCCAAGAGTCCTTTAGTCTAAGACTTTTTCTTTATCTGTTATTTTTCTATTTGAAATATCACTCTACATTACTGCCCAAATGCCCCATTGTTACCACAACATGTAAATATCCTAAACTATACTTGTTACCAATTTTTTTGTTTTTCACATATGGTGGTGGTGGTTTAGTCACTATGTCATGTCCACCTCTTGCGACCCCATGGATTGTAGCCTGCCAGGCTCCTCTGTTCATTTTCCAGGCAAGAATACTAGAGTGGGTTGCCATTTTCTTCTCCAGGGGATCTTCCCAATGCAGGGACTGAACCTGGGTCTTCTGCTTGGCAGGCCAAATTTTTACTGACTGAGCCACCAGGGAAATTTTTTCTTTACATATGGCTCCTCTTCATTTTCCTTCTCTGGTCAAGCTGTCTTCCATCAGCAGCTTCACATGTGAATGATTAAAAGTATCCTCATGTTTAATTGGTGAATTTTCTAAGATAATTTTTTTTTAAACTACACAGAATTTAGATACTTACCTAATTGAAGGTTCAATGTCTTGTGTAATCTGGAGGATGGAATCTTACCTTCTCAATTTGTCTTTTTATGCCCCAATTCCTGCTTAACTTTCTGAC
Organism: Oryx dammah; assembly: GCF_014754425.2. Classification (NCBI taxonomy): domain Eukaryota; kingdom Metazoa; phylum Chordata; class Mammalia; order Artiodactyla; family Bovidae; genus Oryx; species Oryx dammah. The sequence goes on from NW_024070196.1 coordinate 20,290,454, forward strand.
ACTATAATATATGAATTGCAGTCCCCAAAACTGTTCATGTTCTCTCATCTTTGTATCATATGCTCTTTGCTATCTAGTCCCCTGCTGTTTGCTTATCACCACTTTTTACAAAGCCCCCTTCAGTTGTCACTTTCAGAATATCTAGTAAAGTCCTATATTTAGGGTGGCCAAGGATGTTCATCCTGTGTGCCTCTTAATATGATGTGAGCACCTAGGTACAGATCACAGTATCCTATGTAATGCCTATCAGTGCACTGTATTTGTTTTAAGCATTTTTGAGAGCTTTTTGTTTTTATATCCTCAGAGACTTGACAAAATACCTGATGTTCACTTAGCCTTGAAAGAAATAAAGAAGGAAGAAAAGAAGATGGTGAGGGGAAGAGGGAGAAAAGAAGAAAACAGATGTAGACACCTTGATGAGAATGTTTAATTATCCAAAATAGATAACTGTGGATAAGTTTTAGAGAACTGCAGCCCTAAATTTGCTTTCTTTGAGCAGTAGCTGACATAGCCCCTGCTAAAGGAAATTACACAGTGCTTGGGTTTGAATCTCATCTTAGAAGACGTTCACAATTTGGTTTTGACCCAATACATTGAGCAAGTTACACAATCCCTTTGTGTCTCAGTTTCCTCATATATAAAATTGTATTACTAATAGGGTAGAGCTTTAGCATTTTTATGAACATTAAATAAGTTTGTACAGGTATACCTCATTTTATTGCACTTCGCTTTATAGCATCTTGCAGCTACTATTTTGTCAAAAATTGAAGTTTGGTGGCACCGTGCATGGTCAAATGATGGTTAGCAATTTTTAGCAATAAAGTATTTTTTAATTAAAGTATGTACACTGTTTTTTTCAGACATAATGTTATTTCATACTTAATAAACTACAAGGTAGTGTAAACATAAATTTTATATTCACTACAAGACTAAAAAAAATCTTTTGACTCACTTTATTGCAGTATGTGGTTTATTGTGGTGGTCTGGAACTGAACCAGCAATATCCTTGAGATATGCCTATATTCATAAAATGCTTAAAATTGTGTTTGACACAAGAAACAAAATAAAGGGTTAACAAATAAATAAAGGAGTTGATTTGGGGGAATTTGGTATGTAATTTGTGGAATATTTCTCTAAAACTACTCATTTGTTCTGTGTTTGTGTGTTTGTGTCTGTTTGTTAGAGTGCACTGAAGAACTAACTTCAATGTCATTGGCCACCAATAAATACATTTTTATATAAAAGTGTTATAGTCCATTACAGGCAAAATAAACACCTCAAATTTTCCACGTTAAAATGGAAAATTATCAATTTGGGGACATTTCTTATTATATTTTGAAAATGGAGAAATACTTGATTCCAAAGATTATGATCCGACTTCAAATAAGTGTCTTCACAACATAGAATTATGACGAGAATAATATTTAATACTGTTCTTTTGTGTGCCCTTCAGAGTCTTTGTTTTTTAATTGAAGATAAGATTTTTGTAATTTTCTATGCTACCAATCTAATTGGCTATACAGTTTACACATTAAAATACTGTATTTGTATCTTCATTTCAATTAAGCTCAGAGTGCAAGTCCAAGAGTTTTGTCAAGGTTTTATAAGCCTAAGCCCTCATTTACTGTGAAAAAATGTGTCTCACTGACTATGCTTTTCAGCTTTGTTTGATGTCATTTCTAGTTATAATTGTTTCATAATAGTTTAGATATGCCTTTAAATGTAGTCCTCAACTAGGCATGCTAGTGGGCCTAGTACTATCACAATTACGGAAAACCAGAATAAAGCTTTGTACAGTTTTCCTATAGGCCTCAGGAAGTGATTACCCTTGATGTTTGAAGCATGTATTTAAATCAAAACAGCAAAAATAGAATAAAATATTCTAAGCATGTTTTTGAACTGTCTACCAGTACAGTTACATAAATCAGTTTGAGCCCATGGGCAGAGGATACAAAGGAATTTAACTTCAGATATAAAGGAAACAATCTAAAGACAGGGAAGAATTTTAATTAAGTTGAAAATGTGAATCAAAGTATTAACATTGTTCTGATATGCATTCTTATTGCCATCAGATTCATCATGTCTCAGACAATAGTAAAATTCTGGAAATCTACTAGAACTTCATGGCACAAGAAATTATCTCTGCTCGTATGCAAAGCTGAATTTCTTTGTCTTTTTTTGTTAACTGCTTTGCTACTAATATTTATGATCAAAAATTAAAACTATATTGAAGTGCTTCTTTTTTTTAATAAGTTATATGATTTAATGAATGTGAATAAAAATGATAAAAATGATAAGTCAGGCAATAATCAAATATGGAGAAAAGCACACTTATTATTATTGCTTATTTTGATAATTTTCCCTGCTCATACATTATCAGTTTTTTTTTAAATTAGGTTTTAAAGAAAATCTTCAGTTCAGTTCAGTCGCTCAGTCATGTATTGGTTAAAAATTAATATGTATAATTAGATTGCTATAATATTAAAGAGTGTTGCTTAATTTTAAAGATCTTAGCCTTATAAGTTTGGCTATTGGCTTCCCCGATAGCTCAGTTGGTAAAGAATTTGCCTGCAATGCAGAAGACCTGGGTTTGATCCCTGGGTTGGGAAGATCCCCTGGAGAAGGGAAAGGCTACCCACTCCAGTATTCTGGCCCGGAGAATTCCATGGACTATATAGTTCACGGGGTTGCAGAGTCAGACACGACTAAGAAACTTTCACTTTCAGCCCTATAAGTATTTCTTTTCTTAGAGAGTTAATTTTTAAAATGTGGAGAAAAGACTGACATTAAAACAAGCTAAAATATAGATTTCCAGAAGAGTTAGATGGAGGAATGAGGAGAGAGAGAATGCACAATATAATAAAAAGAAAGTAAAATGGTGGAATAAAGAGACAGTTAAAACTACAGGAGAGAACAGTAGTACAGGAAAACACAGGAGAGAAATAAAAATAACTAAAAATAACTGAGCTAAGATGGCAGATTATAATGAGTGAAAATGCTAAAATAATTTTTTGCATTATGTTAGATTTTCAGAAATAGTAAATGTCTGCTACTACTTTTATAACTCAAATATTGTCATAGAAATGTTGTAAATTTCAGGTACCCATTAATTGATATTCAGTTTCTCTCCTTGTCAGGTTGCAATCCTTTCCCTTTTTTTATCAAGAAAATGATGGAGATATTTTGCACTAGATTTTGGAGAATTTATTTAGTTACATTTCTTTATTTCATTAAAATCCATTGCCTCTAACCTCAGTTAGGTCTTCTCTGCCAAACAGTGTTCTTTTTATTCATACATAAATAAATCCTTATACATATCCTAAGTGCAGATATTGCAGCATTTTTATCACTCTCACAAGGCCATTCTGATCCTCCTACAAAAAGAGTGAGTTATCGTTGTCTCTTAATTTACAAATAGCAACGATCTAATGTGAACTTCTTTAAGGTTGCTATCCATTTCTGTATTGGGCTTCCCAGGAGGCACAGTGATAAAGAAGAAACCACTTGCCAACGCAGAAGACATAGGTTCAATCTCTGGGTCGGGAAGATCGCCTGGAGAATGAAACGGCAAACCACCCCAGTATTCTTGCCTGGATAATCCCATGGACAGAGGAGCCTGGCGGGCTACAGTCCATATGGGGTTGCAGGGTTGGACACGACTGAGTGACTAAGCATGCACACACTTTGCAGTATTGATATTACTGACCAGGGTATTCCTCCTGAAAGTTGTCCCCAAATCCAAAGGAAATCGTCTCCCTTTTTTATTTTTTCTTCCCTGCTCTCATGACTCCTTAGTCGTTCACTGTTTACCGCATTCCTAAATGTAGTTCACTGTTTACCACATTCCTAAATGTAGGTATGTGCTAACGGTCTGTTTTCCATTCATTGCTTTCTGCTCTTTGTTAGTTGTTTCTTTCTGCTTGGCTTAGGTTTATTTAGATGTTTACTTCTACTTTTCAAGGTGGAAATTTAGATTATTAACTTGAGATGACTTCTGCTCTAATATGAGCTTTCTGTAAACTTCATTCTTAGCATGGTGTTCAGCTGTTCCATTGCTTTAGCATTGCTTTAGTGCTTCCTCTCTAAGGACTGCCATGGCCACAAATTTTGATGTATTATATTATTGTTTCCATTCAGTTATTTTTTTGAGATTTTTTTTGACTCATAAATTATTTAAAAATTTACTGTTTAATTTTCAGATATTTGAAGATTTTTCTGTTATCTTTTTGTTATTAGTCTAGTTTAATTCCTTTTTTTAAAGGACATAACTTGGTATTATTTCTTTTCTATTTGCTGAGATGGTTTTTATAACTTCTCCCCAAATGGTCTACAGTAGTGAATGATTCACCTGCACTTAAAAAGTCTGAACTGTATGTCCTGCTGTAGAGTGTAGTGTTCTAAAGATATTAATTAGAAGCAGTTGGTCGATGGTATTGTTTATGCTTCTATTTGTTGTTAGTTAGTTGCTAAGTCATGTCTGACTCTTTTGCAACCTCATGGACAATAGCCTGCCAGATTCCTATGTCCAGTGGATTTTCCAGGCAAGAATACTGAAGTGGGTTGCCATTTCTTCCTCCAGGGGATCTTCCTGACCCAGCTATTGAACCCATGTCTTGCATTGGCAGGCAGATTCTGATTTTTTATTAGTTTTATTACAGAAAAATAAATGTCCTCTACTTCAAATTATTGACCAATTGCTTTACTAAAACCCTGCTTCTGCCCTTACTTTTGAAATCTGTTGCTTTTTTACTACCTCCTAATTGCTGCTTCCTGAAGCTTCTATTTCCTGTCCTCTGTGCCTGAAGCTTTAGTTCTCCCCCCTTGTCCCATGAAGCATCAATATCTTTCCAGTGTTGCATCCAGCTCTGGTTGTTCCATGGGCACAGACAGTTGGCAGCACCAGCGATCACATCATGAAAATATATAGAATACATACAACTCAATAGCAAAAATTCAAACACAATTAAGAAAGAGGTAGAGGAAATGAATAGACAGTTTTTCAAAGAAGGCATACAAATGGCCAAAGGTATATGAGAAGGTGCTCAACATCACTAATCATCACTCATCATTACTAATAATCAAGGAAATGCAAATCATAACCACAATGAAATATCCACCCCCCTGCCGCAACTCACCCCTTACACCAGTTAGAATGGCTATCATCAAACAGGCAAGAGATAACAAGTGTTGACATGAATGTGGAAAACAGGAAGCCATAGTGTTCTGTATGGAGAAGGAAATGGTAACCCACTCCAGTATTCTTGCCTGGAAATCCCATGGGCAGAGGAGTGTGGTGGGCTGCAGTCCATGGGGTTGCAAGAGTTGGACATGACTTAGCAACCTAACCACTACAAGTACATTGTTAATGGGAATGTAAATTGGTACCAGCACAAAAAAACAGTATGAAGGTTCCTAACAAATTAACAATAGAACTACCATATGATCCACCAAGCCCCTTTCTGGCATATATCCAGAAGAATTAAAATCAGGATCTTGTAGAGCTTTCTGCATTCTCATATTCATTGCAGCATTACTCACAATAACCAAGATGTGAAAACAGCCCAAGTGTCTGTTAACTGATAAATGAATAAAAATGATATATGTGTATATATATATATATATAAAATATTATTCAGCCATTATAAAGAAGGAAATTCTGACATTGTGATAACTTGGGAACTTGAGTGCTAAGTGACATAAGGCAGAGAAAGACAAGTACTGTATGTTATTAGTTACATGTGGAATCTGTAAGCGACAAACTCAGAGAAACAGAGAGAAAAGTGGTGGTAACCAGGGGTTAAGGGTAGGGGAAATGGAGAGATTCTAGTCAAAGGATGTACATTTCTAGTTGTAAGATGAAGTTTGGGGATCTAGTGTACAGCTCCCAAATATTTAAAGATTTACAATATTTACAGATCTATTGTACAGATCAACAATATTTGAATGTTGCTAAAAGAATAGATCTTAATATTCTCTCACAAAAAAAAATGTTAACTATCTGATAGGATGGAAGAGGTCTAGTTTTTGTTGCTCAGTCGCTAAGTTGTGTCCAACTCTTTGCGACCTCATAGACTGCAGCACGCCAGGCTTCCCTGTCCTCCTCTGTCTCCTGGAGTTTGCTCAGATTCACGTCCATTGAATTAGATGGTGGTAATCATTTTGCAATTTATAAATGTATCAAATGTACAAAATCAGTACTTTGTACACCTTAAATTGGGCTTCCCAGGTGGTGCTAGTGGTAAAGAACTCACTTGCCAGGCAGGAGACATAAGAGACACAAGTTCCATCCCTGGGTTGGAAGATCCCCTGGAGCAGGGCATGACAGCCCACTCCAGGATTCTTGCCTGGAGGATATTGTGGACAGAGGAGCCTGGCAGACTACACTCATAGGGTCGCAAACAGTCAGACACGACTGAAGCCACTTAGATGCACACTTTAAACTTACACAAGGTTATGTGTCAATTAGACCTCAATAAGGCTAGAAAAATAAAAAATAAAACTCCAGAGGGAAAAAAGACGAAGAAATTCTCATGATCATATCAATGACAGAAAAAGCTTTACTAATTCATTTATTTCTTTACTTCTTTGGTTGACTTTCCTTTTATAGAGGAAATGGTAATTCAGATAGTTTGGAAAGCATTTTAGACATTGGAACAAATTGGTAAAAAAAAAAAATTTGTTTTAGATGATTCAACAGTGAATGAATCATCAACAGATGGTTTCAGTTAAACTTTTACCAAAACACTCAGCAAGGATACACCAAACAGTTCAGGCATCTGGTTTTTACAAATTTGTAATTTTTAAAAAAACATATATTAGTTAATTTAAGATATTTCGATCTTTAGGTGCAACATACCATTAAAGATTGTTTTAAAATGTGACAAACAATAGAGAAATAGGTGGTTACATTCAAGTAACTGAATATAAAGTAGGTTACAAAGTAAGACTATTCAAACTGCATTTGCTTATAGAAGATCCTAACATCTTCTTCAAAATCATTACCTAACATGTTCCAGTGGAGAGTGAATGATTCGCTTAGGAAAGAGAAACCAAATAAATAAAGTACAAATTTTGGCCAACTAATCAGCAAAATATTAAATTATTTTTAAATTTTTGATCATGTATTGGTTTAAATACTAATATAAGAGTGTAAACACTCTAAGATTAAGAATGACAGTAATTTTCCAACAAAACAGGTAGCAGGAAGTTCCAGATATTTTCCAAGCTGAATTGATAATTCCAGTGTATCAATCCGAGTTCTCTAGGAAGCAGAATCGATAATATATAGATACAGTTATATAGATATTCTCTCTCCCTCTCTCTCCCTTTCACTTCGCATGTGTTCATTATGTTAAGTTGCTAGTGTCCTGTGGTTGTGGAGGCCGGCAAATCTGAAATCTGTAGGGTAGGCTGACAGGCTGGAAACTCAGACAGGGTTTCCACGTTATACTCTTGAGGCAGAATTCCTTCTTCAAAAAAACCTCAATTTTTGCTTTTAAGGTCTTCAACTGGTGGCATGAGACCCACTCATATTATCCAGGGTAATTTCTTTAACTTAAAGTCAACTGATTGTTGGTGTGAGCTACATCTACAAAATACCTTCACAGCAATGCCTAGATTAGTATTTGATTAAATATTTAGAAACTACTTGTAGTTCAGTAGGTAAAGAATCTGCCTGCAATGCAGGAGACCTGGGTTTGATCCCTGGGTTGGGAAGATGCCCTGGAAAGGAAATGGCAACCCACTTGTTTTCTTGTCTGGAGAATCCCATGGACAGAAGAGCCTGACAGGCTATAGTCCATGGGGTTGTAACAGTTGGACATGAATTAGCGACTAAATCACCACCACCAATCTTGCCCTACTTATTTAACTTATAGGCAGAGTACATCATGAGAAACACTGGACTGGAAGAAGCACAAGCTGGAATCAAGATTGCCAGGAGAAATATCAATAACCTCAGATATGCAGATGACACCACCCTTATGGCAGAAAGTGAAGAGCTAAAAAGCCTCTTGATGAAAGTGAAAGAGGAGAGTGAAAAAGTTGGCTTAAAACTCAACAATCAAAAAACGAAGATCATGGCATCCGGTCCCATCACTTCATGGGAAATAGATGGGGAAACAGTGGAAACAGTGTCAGACTGTTTTTTGGGCTCCAAAATCACTGCAGATGGTGATTACAGCCATGAAATTAAAAGACGCTTACTCCTTGGAAGAAAAGTTATGACCAACCTAGATAGTATATTCAAAAGCAGAGACATTACTTTGCCAACAAAGGTCCACCTAGTCAAGGCTATGGTTTTTCCAGTTGTCATGTATGGATGTGAGAGTTGAACTATGAAGAAGGCTGGGTGCTGAAGAATTGATGTTTTGAACTGTGGTGTTAGAGACGACTCTAAGGTCCCTTGGACTGTAAGGAGATCAACCAGTCCATTCTGAAGGAGATCAACCCTGGGACTTCTTTGGAAGGAATGATGCTAAAGCTGAAACTCCAGTACTTTGGCCACCTCATGCGAAGAGTTGACTCATTGGCAAAGACTCTGATGCTGGGAGCGATTAGGGGCAGGAGGAGAAGGGGACAACAGAGGATGAGATGGCTGGATGGCATCACGGACTCGATGGACATGAGTCTGAGTGAACTCTGGGACATGGTGATGGACAGGGAGGCCTGGCGTGCTGCGATTCATGGGGTCACAAGGAGTCAGACACGGCTGAGCGACTGAACTGAACTGAACTGAATGTTGATATTCATTGAAAGTGAAAGTGAAAGTCGCTCAATTGTGTCCGACTCTTTGCCACCCCCATGTACTATACAGTCCAGGGAATTCTCTTGGCCAGAATACTGGAGTGGGTAGCTTTTTCCTTTTCCAGGGGATCTTCCCAACCTGGGGATCGAACCCAGGTTTCCTGCATTGCAGGCAGATTCTTTACCAGCTGAACCACAAGGGAAGCCCAATATTCATTAATTAGAAATTTATGTGTGGTGGGGGGAGGTGGGAGGGTGCTTCGAGATTGGGAACACGTGTACACCTGTGGCAGATTCATGTTGATGTGTGGCAAAACAAATACAATATTGTAAAGTAAAAATAATGATAATAATAAAGTGGAAAAAGATACATTTGAACTCAAAAGATTTTAAAAAAGAAATTTAGTCAGTATCAATGAATACAATCAATATGTAAACAATTATATTCACTAACTCAACTATCTTTTATTAAACATTTACTATGCTCTAGGTATTGTGCTTTGTTCTGAGACATATACAATAAATATGATATTACCCCTATACACTTGAGAAGTTTAAACTTCAGTGAGATGTTGTCTTGACATTGTAGACCCCAGTTTTCAACCTAAAGAGAGCTCTAATGTATATTTCAGTAATTAATTACCTAGTAGTTACATGTGCTGGAAAAGGCAATGGCACCCCATTCCAGTACTCTTGCCTGAAAATTCCATGGATGGAGGAGTCTGGTGGGCTGCAGTCCAGGGGTTCTCCAAGAGTCAGACACGACTGAGCAACTTCACTTTCACTTTTCACTTTCATGCATTGGAGAAGGAAATGGCAACCCACTCCAGTGTTCTTGCCTGGAGAATCCCAGGGACAGGGGAGCATGGTGGGCTGCTGTCTATGGGGTCACATAGAGTCGGACATGGCTGAAGTGACTTAGCAGCAGCAGCAGCACCAGTTATATGTGCAAGAGAGTTTCACAGGAGGCTCAGTGGTAAAGAATCCACCTGCCAAGCAGGAGACACAGGTTCAATCTTTGGGTCAGGAAGATCCCCTGGAGAAGGAAATAGCAACCCATTCCAGCATTCTTGCCTGGGAAATCCCATGGACAGAGGAGCCTGGTAGGTTACAGTCCGTGTGGTCACAAAGAGTTGGACACAACTTAATGACTAAATAACAGCAAATATGTTCAAGACTTTGTATTATGCATTCTACATACTTAAAGGGTAAAAAAAAAATGTACCTTTCCCTCGAAGAGTTTATAATCTGCTAGAAATTCACTTGGCTCTTAAAGCTGCCACTATGTGATACCGTTGAATTACTGTAGTTGAAGTTCAGTTTCCTTACCTATGCAATGGAAATCACACTAAACCATGTTTCAGTAAAATTTCTTTATACTCCTAAAATATTAAAGATTCAATATTTAAAGATTCTCTGTATTGAAAATTATTCTCCAATGTATGCATTATTTATAATGATTTAATTCAAAGTAGGGAGTTAGTAACGGAGAAGGCAATGGCACCCCACTCCAGTACTCTTGCCTGGAAAATCCCATGGACAGAGGAGCCTGGTAGGCTGCAGTCCATGGGGTCGCGAAGAGTCAGACATGACTGAGCGATTTAACTTTCACTTTTCACTTTCATGCACTGGAGAAGGAAATGGCAACCCACTCCAGTGTTCTTGCCTGGAGAATCCCAGGGATGGGGGAGCCTGGTAGGCTGCCATCTATGGGGTCGCACAGAGTCGGACACGACTGAAGTGACTTAGCAGGGAGTTAGTAATTGATAGTTTGTATTCACATACTGAGCTCTATTCATCTTTTCTTTTATTTAGATAAGTTACCCTGATAAAACAATGAAAGTTAGCCTCAAAGGCTGATGGAGAAATTTATCAATAAAAAAGAAATTATAGTGGCCAATAGCAAATCACAGATTTTAGTATTAATAAACATTAAATGAACATTACTATTTTGAGATAGTTAACTGCTGATATACTACATTTAGAAAAAAGACTGTTATATGAGGTTTGAGGATTTGAAAAGCTATAATATGCATTAAAGATTATGATTTGGAAGTTGTATTACGTCTGATTTTTAAATTAAAATTTATTTTCAAAATGTGGCCATCCAAGATTAAGGGGACTTCTGCCTTGTAAAATACACATTACAAGGAAAAAGCATTTTTAATATTTTAAGTGATTCACTCTAACTTTTTGTATTCATTTCCATAAAAAACCAATTGCACAAAGCAAGGATATGATCATCATGTTATTAGTAGTATGCATGTTTTATAAATTTGAAGAAAAATATACACTGTTTTATACATCCTTTCACCGTTAAGAAAAGAGCAATCCTATTCTGTGACTGAAATGCCTGCCTTTCTCTGTGCACACTAAAGCTTCATTCTTCATATTTGCTTTCTATTTTCATAGCACTGGGAATGGAATGTGACCCTCAGCACTCAGCCATTATCCTGCCCTCTGTGGCTGTAGCCTTTGACTCAGGCCTGAGTTCACCATAACTTATTTTTACAACGATCCTGAGATGTAGCCAGCCCACTTGGCAATACTTTCACTCCTACTCAGCTCATTTAAAAATGGGGACTCTCACTGTTTCTCTTTTCAGAGCTTTTCTACTTTCAGCATGAAACCTTTTAAAATAAAACCATGGTTATGTGAATTACTGAAGACAAACGCATTTTTTACAACTCCTTGACTCTCTCTCGACTATTATGTTCCATAGAGCCCTCTACTTTCCAGGTTATTCATAAAGCTATTACCCAATCTGGCTTTTTTTTTTTTTTTTTAGTGGCAGAAAATGTGTTCACTGTTTTCATAGGGTAAATCCCTAACATGTTTGTCTGGAATGTTTGCCTTGTTTGGTAACATATTATTGGAATTGTTGTGACTAACAGTGACTCAAAGGAATTGTTGCGACTATCAGTGACTCAAAGGAATTGTTGCAAGGATTGCGACTGGGTTCTTTCCTTTCTGATTTTGAAGTTTTCCATCTAGAGACTTTTTTTTCTGTTTAATATTAATATATGCATTTTTTTTCCACCTCAGTAACCCTTCCACACACACCCCTACCTTGGGGGGTTTTTATTAGACTGAATTGTTGGGCTTTAAATTTGTAAGCTTTCATATTCTAGTTTTCTCTGAAAAACTGATTTTAGTGACAATTAATTTTCACATGAGGAATTTCATAAACAAGAAAGCTGTAGAAATAAATGGCAGTTAAAAACATGAGCTCATCTCACTTGTAATTACAGCCTACAGCTTGCTTACACTCTAGTGGTTCTAGAGCTTCTGAATCATCAAGAGGACTCTTTAAAACTAACTGAATTCTGGGCTCCACCCCAGTTTCTGACCCTGTAGGTCTGGGAGGTGGGGCCTGAGAATTTGAATTTTCAATAAGTTTCCTGGCAATGCTGCTAGTGCTGGTCAGGTGCCCACACTATGGAAATCATCTCTGTAGAACAGGACAGAATACTGGACTTTAGTTATTTTGTACAAATAAAGTACCAGGTTGTCATTTGCTGAACAGTGCACAATGGCATGATATTTAAAAATAGTTGTGTTCTCTTCATAAAACAGCCTATTTTCCTTTAGCTTAGCTTTTGCATTCTGTAAATATAACTTGAACTGAAGCAATAGTCATATTTCTGACAAGCTGTGAAGCTTACCAAGGTCAATTTTGTTTGCTGTATCACTTAAAATACAATTCTACTTACAATTGCCTGGTATGGATGAGTGAACATCTTTTTTTTTTTTAAACGTACATAATACTTTTTGACACTGGGAAACAAGAAGCTATGAAAATAAGGTTGATAAACCAGTAAAGAAGTCTTTCCTTAAATGGTCACAATCTGCCAAGAGCAGATAAGGAAAGGATCCTATGGGTATAATGACAAGTAACTTACAGCCATCAACCCCATGTCAGTACTGGGCTAGAAAACAAATAGAATTCCAGACAATTCAGAACAAGTACTACGAATCAGAGGCAATCCCCAAACCTCCTCTCAATCTCACACTTTTGAAAGACAGCTAAGGAGCAGGAAGGACATTGGACAATTCCACACTAATGGTTACACTGTGACTTTTCTTTTGTCTTCTCTTGATCTCGTATTCAATTTGTCTTCAGTAAAAAGTTTTCTCTATGGAGCATATCATTTCATCTCCAACATAAAATACTCAAGAAGAGACTGAAGTAGAGCAAGGTAAGTTAGTTGTTGAAATTATGTGTTGATTTTGATGAACTATGAACTATGAATTATGTGTTAATTTTAGAGTAATGAAGTAGTGCTTAACAGAGTTCTGTTGTGTCTTTATATACTCTGTTTCAAAGGATTTTGAAATTATAAAGTGTTGTTAGAAAAGTATATTGTTAGAGGAATTTAAAATAAGTAATCATAGATTTACAGAACTACAGATATTGAAATCTGGTTAATTATTCCTTGTATGATAGTAAAATATTTTTTACAAACCACCAAACTGCTGCATAATGAGTAGTTTTCTGTCTTTTTAACATTGACATTATAATAAATTACATGACCAATTTTAATGCTACTTCTGACTCAGAGTAATTAAAATGAATGGCAGTAGATAGTGGATTTAATTGGAGTTTTTGAAACATAGGATACTATGGTTTAAAATTCTGAAAGGTAGTTGTGCAGCAAAGATAGATGAGAGGTTAAAAACTATTAACACTAATACCCCTTAATCACTGGAAAAGTGCTGTGTTCAAGACACTCTTCTAAATGCTTAGATTATATAATTTAATCTCCCTCCCCCTGAAAAGATACAATAACATAAAATCTATATTAACTTTCAGCTCAATTGGTTAAGTTTTTTTCTTGGGCTACCACACTTTATTTTCAAGGCTGCACAACAGCTGGCATACGATGAAGTCTGTGAAATCTTTTAGGTTTAAGGAAGTCAAATAATTTTGCAAATTTATGCAAATATTAAATGATGAGGCTAGAATTTGTATCCAGGTTTATTGTTTTCATTCTTTTAATTTACAATAATGAACGTTTATATTAGTGTTTTCAAGACCATTCACATGACTAAACAAATTCTCTTGTTGATAAAATAACTTGGAATAAGTCTGCCAAGGTGGAATTTTACCAAAGTTTGTTTTGAAAGTAAATGCTGTTAAATTGTGAGGGCTGTGAGTTAAACATAGATCTGTATGGTATATTTGTAAAATATAGAAGTATCTTGCTTAATTACATGCAAAAATGATCAAGAAAATGCACCATTTTATGGAATAATAAGTGAAGTCGGAAATTCAGAATGAGATAGTCATTTTAATGTCTGTGAAATAAGAGGAAATAAAGACTCCCTAAAATAGAGACATTAAGATTGATTTGTAACACATTTTTCTTTTTATTATATATTCCTCTTCTTATTCTGAATTATGAAATAATATGTGCATTTGTATTCTTCTAACTGACTGTCATCCCAAATTCACTACTTGACTATAACAGAAAGAGTTTCTCAGAAGACTTGGTCAAGACAATTGAAGGTATGAGAATAAACCAGTCTCCTGGAAAGAAAAATTAGAGTGATGATTCTTGAGGGGAAGCCTCTCTCCTGGTGTGGCCATGTTACCTGGGCTCTGCTTTACTCAATGATTTGCAGAAGCTCTGAACCATATCTTCAGACTTCAGACACCCTCTAGTAAGGATAGATTGGTTAAAGGAAGAACATTTAAAAGCCTGTCTATTTTTCTTGTAATTTCAGTGACCAAGAAAGAAGAAAAAAAGAGAAGAGACATGCAGCTACAAATAATTTATTCAGAAAAGTAGTGGAGAAAACAGAATGGCTAGAAAGTCAGAATATTTGAATCAGCTTCAGTTCAGTTCAGTTCAGTTGCTCAGTCGTGTCTGACTCTTTGCGACCCCATGAATCGCAGCATGCCAGGCCTCCCTGTCCATCACCAACTCCCAGAGTTCACTCAAACTCATGTCCATCGAGTCAGTGATGCCATCCAGGCATCTCATCCTCTGTCTTCCCCTTTTCCTCCTGCCCCTAATCCCTCCCAGCATCAGGGTCTTTTCCAATGAGTCAACTCTTCACATGAGGTGGCCAAAGTACTGGAGTTTCAGCTTTAGCATCATTCCTTCCAAAGAACACCCAGGACTGATCTCTTTAGAATGGACTGGTTGGATCTCCTTGCAGTCCATGGGACTCTCTCAAGAGTCTTCTCCAACACCACAGTTCAAAAGCATAAATTCTTTGGCGCTCAGCTTTCTTCACAGTCCAACTCTCACATCCATACATGACCACAGGAAAAACCATAGCCTTGACTACGTGGACCTTAGTTGGCAAAGTAATGTCTCTGCTTTTGAATATGCTATTTAGATTGGTCATAACTTTTCTTCCAAGGAGTAAGCGTCTTTTAATTTCATGGCTGCAATCATCATCTGCAGTGATTTTGGAGCCCCCCAAAATAAAGTCTGACACTGTTTCCATTCTTTATCCATCTATTTCCCATGAAGTGATAGGACCAGATGCCATGATCTTCGTTTTTTGAATGTTGAGCTTTAAGCCAACTCTTTCACTCTCATAAAGAGGCTTTTTAGTTCTTCTTCACTTTTTGCCATAAGGGTGGTGTCATCAGCTTAGAAAAACATAAAACTAGCAGAAATAAAATGACAATGCTGTTAATATAATAAAAATGGTACTGTTTTCCAATAAAGGCTAAGAAGTAGAAAAATGATTTAATATAAGTTTATGATAAAGGTAAACTTTTACAAAAAAAAATAATAAGGCAAAAAGCTGATGTTAATTTAAAATTAGTTGGAAAAGATGGGCAGAATAAAACTATAACTTCACCATCTTGATTATTGCTCCCCTGCTGGCTCAGCTGGTAAAGGATCTGACTGCAATGTGGGAGACCTGGGTTCGATTCCTGGGTTGGGAAGATCCCCTGGAGAAGGAAAAAGCTACCTACTCCAGTATTCTGCCCTGGAGAATTTCATGGACTACAGGCCATTGTGTTGCAAAGAGCTGGACATGACTGAGTGATTTTCACTTTATATTTATATTTGACATAATGACTAGTTATTACATGGTGTATTATTACATGGTATTGATCTTGATTATTACATGGTATTGATCAAAAGTTGGAAAAAATCTGAGTTATGATATTGTATAACATATTTGGTTTTAACTTTAGAAGAATTAAGAAAGATCTTATTATACTTTTCTATAATTAAATATTGGGATATTTATTAAGATATTAAACATTATAATCATTGGATAACTTTTAAAAGATATCTTTAGATAGCAAAAAGAAAACATGCAAGTAAAAATTATTTTCTTTCAAATGAATAGTATTTTTACTCACTGCTTAATTCAGTGCTCAGAAATAATTACAGAATTTCTTTCTTCCTTAACTATAAGTTTAATAGCAGCAATTTTTCTTCGAAAAAGTAATGTTAGAGTAAAAATATTGACATTAGTCTAAAGAGAGCTTTCATGCATTTAAGAAGTAATTTTCAGCAATAATTAGGCTGCATTCCAGTTAAAGCTTACTGACAGACTCAAGGAAGAATGAACAGATCATTTTAGAACACAAAATGTACCTATTGCATAAATGAATTATTTAACAAAAATGAATAGAGTGTCATTACTATGTAAGAAATGTATGGAAGACAATATTTTTGATGTACTAAATAAAAATATAGATTCCAATTATGCAAGTAAAATACAGATTGTCATTCACTAATTCATTAAGTAAATATATTTATGGAACTACTAATTTTCTCATGGAATTGAATTTTCTTGAAGAATGTTTGAGGTTTGGAATGTTTGCCCTGGAGATTAAGATACGCAGTTGATTGAAGACATAGAAAAGAATAACAGAGCACAGTTGAGACTGGAAAAGATGTAATTGGTATGCTGCAAAATAGGGTAATTTTATCTAGAGGTATTCAGCAATTTATTGATAGCAGTAAAGACTGCACATAATGTACTTTTTTTTTTTGAGATTTAATAGAATAATAGATGTTCTTAGAAGTGATAGGTGAACTTAACTTGCATAAAGAATGTATAAGAAAGGAGTTGCATTAACTAAATAATGTGAAATTTACACCTTTTAAAAGACAAGTAAAAAATTAGAATGAGCAAATTATACTAAGGAATGAGAAAGGTGGAGAATCACACAAGGTTTAAAAAAAAAACAAATTACAAGAGATATTCAAAGAATATTGTTATCTCCATTTTCAACATTGCAGAAACCTATGGTTAAAAAATACCCATTGGATTTGTTAAACAGTAGGAAACTGTCATTAGAAGGATCTGCTCCTGGAATTTCATTGGTGAAAGCCTGATTGTAGAGGGTTAAAAAGTGAATAGGAGTTAAGCTGGTGGAAAGAGCAAGGCAGTCTCTTCCAACTCAGTAAAATGCACATATTGATAGGAAACTGGATGCATAGATTAAGAATGCTAGGTGAAATCTCTGGAATGTTGTATTTCCACATTTGAACTTAAGCAAGTACTAAGGAGTAAATGCAGTACACAACTGGAAATTAATTGGCTCTGATCTATCAACATTGGCGGTAAGAAAAGTCCCAGTTTTGTTGTTGTGGTAGTGAAGTTCACACAGCATAAAATCAGCCATTTTAATGTGTACAATTCAGTGGCATTTAGTACATTCACTATTGTGCTTCACTTTTAATAAGCATGGTTTGCTTTGAAGCAGATAAATAAACAGTGTGAAGAAAATTGAGAGGGAAAATATTTGACTCCAGAGAAGAAACAAATGAAGAGAAACAAAAACAGGAATCTGAAATAGGTGTGTGCTCAGTGGCTCAGTTGTGTCCAACTCTTAGCGACCCTGTGGACTGCATGGGGATTCTCCAGGCAAGAATACTAGAGTGGGTTGCCATGCCTCCTTCAGGGTATTGATTTCAATCATTGTTGACTAACGGCTTTTAATACTGTCTTCTTGTTGTTCAGTTGCTAAATTGTGTCCAACTCTTTGTGATCCCATGGACTGCAGCACACCAGGCTGCCCTGTCCTCTCCTATCTCCCTTTTGTTTTTAGTTACTAAGTTGTGTCCAACTCTTTTATGACCGTAGCCTGCCAGGCTCCTCTCTCCATGGGATTTCCCAGACAAGAATATTGGAGTGGGTTGCTATTTCTTTCTCCAGGGGATTTTCCTGACCCAGAGATGGAACCCAGGTCTCTTACATCTCCTGCATTGGTGGGTGGATTGTTTACCACTGAGCCACCAGGAAGCCCTGAGTGTGCTCGTGTTTACTACTGAGTCAGAGGTGCTCTCTAACAATCGTTTCCTCCTGCCCTGTTGTTTTGCCTTCAATCTTTCCTAGAATCAAGGTCTTTTCCAGCGAATTGGCTCCTTGCATCTGGTGGCAAAAGTATTGGAGCTTCAGCATCAGTCCTTCCAATGAATATTCAGGCTTGATCTTCAATAGGATTAATATTAATCCTATTGATCCTTTGATAGTGAAAGTGAAGTTGCTCAGTTGTGTCCGACTCTTTGCGACCCCATGGACTGTAGCCTACCAGCCTCCTCTGTCCATGGGATTTTCCAGACAATAGTACTGGGGTGGATTGGCATTTCCTTCTCCAGGGGATCTTCCCAACCTAGGGATTGAACCCAGGTCTCCCGCATTGTAGACAGACACTTTACTGTCTAAGCCACCAGGGAAGTATTATTGATCCTTTAGGATTAATATTAATATTTAATATGGTCTAATATATATAAAAGACTTACCTAGTGGCTCAGATGGTAAAGAATCTGCCTGCAATGGAGGAGATCCAGGTTCGATCGTTGGGTCACGAAGATCTCTTGGAGAAAGGAATGGCTACCCACTTCAGTATCATTGCCTGGAGAACTCCATGGACAGAGGATCCTGGTGGGTTATAGTCTATGGGGTCACAAAGAGTTAGACAAGACTGAGTGACTAACAAGATATATAGTAAACTGTGACAATCAAAAAAGCGAGAGAGTTCCAGAAAAACATTTGTTGCAGCTGGTGCTTAGTCACTCAGTCGTGTCTGACTCTGCAACCCTGTGGACTGTAGCCACAGGGCTCCTCTGTCCATGGGGATTCTCCAGGCAAGAATACTGGAATGGCTTGCAATTTCCTTCAGGGGATCTTCCTGAGAAACATTTATTTGACTATGCCCAAACCTTTGACTCTGTGGATCACAACAAACTATGGAAAACTCTTAAAGAGATGGGAATACCAGACCACCTGAATTGCCTCTTGAGAAATCTGTATGCAGGTCAGGAAGCATCAGTTAGAACTGGACATGGAACAACAGGCTGGTTCCAAATTGGAAAAGGAGGGCATCAAGGCTGTATATTGTCACCCTAATTATTTAACATATATGCAGAGAACATCATGAGAAACTTTGGGCTGGATGAAGCACAGCTGGAATCAGGATTGCTGGGAGACATATCAATAACCTCAGATATGCAGATGACACCACCCTTATGGCAGAAAGCAAAGAAGAACCAAAGAGCCTCTTGATGAAAGTGAAAGAGGAGAGTGAAAAAGTTGGCTTAAAACTCAACATTCAGAAAACTAAGATCATGGCATCTGGTCCCATCAGTTCAGTACAGTTCAGTTCAGTTGCTCAGTCCTGTCCAACTCTTCACGACCCCATGGACACAGCATGCCAGGCCTCCCTGTCCATCACCAACTCCCAGAGTTTACTCAAACTCATGTCAATTGAGTTGTTAATCCCATCCAATCATCTCATCCTGTCATCCCCTTTGCTTCCTGTGTTCAATCTTTCCCAGCATCAGGGTCTTTTCAAATGAGTCAGTTCTTTGCATCACATGGCCAGAGTATTGGAGTTTCAGCTTCAGCACCAGTCATTCCAATGAACACTCAGGACTGATCTCCTTTAGGATAGACTTGCCCCATCACTTCATGGTAAATAGATGGGGAAACAGCGGAAACAGTGACTTTATTTTGTGGGGCTCCAAAATTGCTGCAGATGGTGACTGCAGCCATGAAATTAAAAGATGCTTACTCCTTGGAAGAAAAGTTATGACCAACCTAGACAGCATATTAAAATGCAGAGACATTACTTTGCCAACAAAGGTCCATCTAGTCAAAACTATGGTTTTTCTAGGAATCTTGTATGGATGTGAGAGTTGGACTATAAAGAAAGCTGAACACCAAAGATTTGATGCTTTTGAACTGTGGTGTTGGAGAAGACTCTTGAGAGTCCCTTGGACTGCAAGGAGATCCAACCAGTCCATCCTAAAGGAAATCAGTCCTGAATATTCATTGGAAGGACTGATGCTGAAGCTGAAACCCCAATACTTTGGCCACCTGATGTGAAGAACTGACTCATTTGAAAAGACCCTGATGCTGGGAAAGATTGAAGGCAGGAGGAGAATGGGATGACAGAGGATGAGATGGTTGGATGGCATCACTGACTCGACAGACATGAGTTTGCGTAAACTCCAGGAGTTGTTGATGGACAGGGGAGGCCTGGTGTGCTGCAGTCCAATGCAGTTGCAAAGAGCTGGACATGACTGAGGGACTGAACTGAACTCCAGCTAATCAAGGGTTATACAAAGTCATGGTTTTCATGATAGTTCCTTACAGTATGTGTGCCTGATTTTTGTGGATTTTGCCTTTTTTGTTTGTTTTCTCTAACAGCAAGTATCTCTTTAAAGCAGACTACTGAAAATCAACACTAAAAAATTAATTTTAAAAGAAGAGATATCAATTAATTTCTCCAAACCTGTAATTAGAGAAACTATTTCTGTGAATTAAATTTAACTAAATTAAAGATCAAGAAAGAATTTTGATGTTTGGAGAAAACTGAGTGAAATGGTATAAATGTCACATACACATGATGAGATTAGGTTTCTGGTTGTTTGGGGTGAGAAAATAGATTAGAGAGAAATGTAGAAAAGAGAAGAGGGGATGTGAGGATTGAAGATGAGAGAACTATAATAAAACAGACACAGATGTGGAGTCCAGCTGCTTATTAGGACAACTTATTTGACTGTTTACAGTGCTTTCTTTTATGAAAAGCACAATGAATGTCCTAAGCTGAGTCAGATAATTTTCCTTCTGTTACAAACATGAGATCATAGATAAAATGAAACTCTAAAAATAATATGTAGTCAAACACAAAGGAATAAAAGGAAAGATTTAAGGAGCACAAAGAATAATAAAAATATCAATATGGTGTGAATTTATGACTCTATAATCCATAATGACTTCCTCTACATATTTTGTATGGGTTAAAAGTCTAGGCTTCAACCTTCAATCCTTGTGTAGAGGATAGATTGAAGGTTGAAGCTTAGACTTTTAATCCATACAAAATGATAGGGAGATGGCCTGCGGCTGTTGAAGTTAGTTAGGCCCCACTTTCTAGTCTACTTTCTAGTCTTGAAAATTCTTTCACAGAGATTCTTCATCCATTAAAAGTGAACTAGAAAAACTACACATAAAGAAAAAATGTGGACATAAAATTTCTCTTCTGTCTAGTCTTTAGTATAAAGAGAGAAAATGTGCTGGGAAAAATCAAAACTCTGTGATTAGAAAAAACAAAACCTATGCTTAGCTTTCAAATTTACATTTACCTACGATTTTTTCCAAGGACACTGAAAACTACTCAACTTTGTCAGAAATAGGGAGACTGAAAGAATGTAATCAGATATGAAAAAATGTTTGATGAAATTTACCTCTTAAAATTTGAAACATGAGAAGTGAGCTTTTTATGAGTGTTTATAGGAGATGCAAGAAACAGAAGGAAACTACCAAATAGATGCTTAACATTTTTGAAGAGCTAAGAAAGAAAATAACAATCTCAAAAAGAAATAGAACTTGAATTAATATATATATATGATGACTGAACTGAAAACTCAGTTGAAAGACTAAAGATTACATAGAGCTAAATAGAGAATTGGTGAACTAGGAGATAGATCTAAAGAAATCACCTAATATTCCATGTGCTGATTCATGAGGTCACAAAGAGTCGGACACGAGCAACTGAACTGAACTGAACTGAAATCACTTCAGTCGTGTCCAACTCTTTGTGACCCTATGAACTGTAGCCCACAAGGCTCTTCTGTCCGTGGGATTCTTCAGGCAAGAATACTGGAGTGGGTTGCTGTTTCCTCTTCCAGGAGATCTTCCCAACCCAGGATTCGAACTTGCATCTCTTACATCTCCAGGACTGGGAGGCGAGTTTTTACTGCTAGCACCACCTGGGAAGCCGATAGAGGAAGCTTATGCAGCTAGTGATAGTGACTGGCAGGGAGTACCAGAGATTTCATGGGATGTTTGTGAACTTCTGCCTATCCTGGAGAATGACTAAGAATGCCATGCTCACTTTGAGAAAATTAATTGCTTTGTAAAATTAAGAATGATCTATAAAGATAAGAGGTAAAAAAGTTAGCTATAAATACACAAAATATGGGCTATGTAACATTTGAAATTGTAAAGGCGAAAGGTAATATAAAATGTTCTATTAATTTTAGAGAAGTCAAAAATGGAAGGAAAGCCAAGATAATGAGTACAATGAGTAGAAATACAAAACACAAAATAAAATGGTTGAAATAGCCCAAATATAAGTTTACTTTTTTAAATAGAAAAGACTATAGACTTTGATAAAGTAACAAATATTATTTAAAAGAATCATACTTAAAACATAATAAGATCTATCTCTTTTGAAAATAGGAACAAAATAAGATTTTTTTAAAAGCTTCTCAGAGTTCTAGCCAGTGGAAGAAAAAAAAAAAAAAAAGGAAAGGAAATGAAATATGGGGCATAAGCTTTACAAAGGAGGAAAAATGAATTCTCATAAAACCTATTACCAATATGAAAATTCATTTAAAAAAAAAACAGATCCTTAAAATTAGATTTCACCAAGATTGCTGGAT
This sequence comes from Oryx dammah, assembly GCF_014754425.2. NCBI lineage: Eukaryota > Metazoa > Chordata > Mammalia > Artiodactyla > Bovidae > Oryx > Oryx dammah. The sequence goes on from NW_024070196.1 coordinate 20,313,076, forward strand.
ACAAGATAAATATTCAAAAATAAACTTGTGGTGAAGTCTGTGGATAAGAAAAATGTTATATGTTCCTTTCCAGTCTAGTTTTCTTACTTTTTCTTTCTTTATTGTACTAGCTAGAACTATGAATTCAATGTTGAATAGATGGAGTGAAAGCATATATACTTGTCTAGGTTCAATCTTAGGGTGAAAGCATTTTTAATATTAAGGATAATGTTAACTGTACTTTTTGTAGGTAATCTTTTTTCTTGTTTCATTTTGTAGTTTCTATTGTTTTGTCTTCAAATCCACATATCTTTTCTACTGCAATGTATAATCTTACATTAATATCATTTAGTGTATAATTTCATTTCAGATATTAAGATTTTATCTTGAGAATTTTGATTTTTGGAACATATAAATTACAGCTACACTAAAGGCTTTAATATCTTTCTTTCTTTCTTTCTTTTTTTTTTTTACAAATTCTAACATTTATCTGTTATCTGTCAGCTTATAATAATAATTTTTCCCTCATTAAAAGTCATATTTCCTTTATCCTATCATTTCTAGGTCTATGATTGGATGGCAAACATTTTGATTTTTACATTCAAATTGTGCTGTATGGTTTGATTTCCTAAAGTACCCTGTATTTTGTTCTAGAAGGCAAAACAGAACTGCCTCATTTAGTTACCTAAAAATGGTTGGATTAATTTTGGTCTTGCTTTTATGATTTCGTTTTAGGTGTTTCCTGAACAGTGCTGAGTACTAGGTTAATCGTTACCCATTACTGAGGCAAAACTCTCTTGAGTATTCCATTTGGTGCTTTATAAATCGTGAGCTTTTTTCAGTCTGGCAGATAGAAACAGGTAGTATTCACCGCCCTGTTAAAGCACCAAGAACTGTCCTCTCTAATCTTGTCTAATGTTTTTCCCCCACATCCTCAGGTTGCTCAGTACTTTGTTGAATACTCAGGGGAGACTCTGCAGATATCCAGAATTTTGTGCACTTTTATCCTCTCCAGTACTTTCTCTTGTAAGTTATAGCCACTTAGTTCTCCTTAAGGGCTCTTCTCAGGTTCCTCAACTTAGGGAGTATGCCAGGATTCTGCACCATACTTAAAGGTTTCTCAAGGCAACAAACTGAGATAAATGCAAGACTCTTCTGGCTTGCTGTCCTTCTTTCAGACTATCACCATTTTATGTGGCCTAATGTTCAGCATCTTGAAAACTATTTTTTTTTTAGGGCAGTGAGAATACTCTGTATGATAGCAAATACATTGATCAAAATCCATAGAATGAACAGCACAGAGAGTGACTCTTAATGTGAACTATAGACTTTAGGTGATCAGGATGTGTCAATGTAAGGTTCATCAGTTGTAACAAATATACCACTCTGGTGCGGAATGTTGTTAAGACGGGAGGCCAGACACTTGTGGAGGTGAGGGATATATGAGAAATCTTTGTAGCTTCCTCTCAATTTTTTGTGAATATAAAAATGCTCTAAAAAATAAAATCTTAATTAAAGAAGACACATTATCTGAAAAGTAGATAGAAGAGATAAAGGGAAGAAAATGAATAACTACATAAATTATTTTCAGTTTTATTCATCGAGAAATAAAAATTAAAGCAATATGTTTTTCCCATCAATAAGACTTTAAAATAGGAACAGACTGTCTCACATACTACTGGTAAAAAAAAAAAACAAAAAAAACACAATTTAACACAAATGTTTATGCAAAGAAACTTGGAAACTATAAAATATGAAAAAATTCCACTATTGTTTCCATTTTTGGGGGTGTGTGTTCTTTGGTTGATACAGATGGGATTATGGATCTGTTACCTGTTATTCTCCACTCTGCTCAATTTTCTTATTTCTCTAATATTGTTATATTTTCATCTTTTGTTTCCCCCTTGCTCTTTTTTTGCCTCTACTGTATCTTCTGCTTTGTTTTCTCCCATGAATCCCTGCATCATACTCTTTCCTATTATCTGAGAGGTCTTCTGGATTCCTCAACACATATTTCTGAGCTACTATATATCTAATTTTAGCTGATCTTCCATGGCTTGCACAAGTTTTAAAAATTTATTTCTCCCACTTGTATATAGTAGATTATTGTTTTATCTGTTTATCTCTTTGTTGCTGTTTATTTCTGGTGTTTTCTCATTATTTATAGAAATACCTGATTTATTTTTATCTTTTAATTTTGGAATAAACTTGCATGGGCTTAGATTTTGTTTTATTTATTTGTGGTATCCGATGCTTAAATGATGAAAGTTTTTCAGGGAAAATAGCTGGGGCACATTTTCAAACTTCATGGCTTTTACAAGCATTTGCTACCTGGGTTACCCTCCTACACTATATGAACTGAGGGTCCGGTGGTTTTGTCCTGCTCAGTTTCAATTTTGTAATTAGTATTTGGTTTGTGTGTGAGCCATTTTCTAAGAGAATATTAGCTTGATATATCTGAAATTGTCAGTAGGATATGCTGAAATAGCAATATTTAATCTTCTATATCTGCTCATACATTTTATATTGCCTCTGTGAGGAATTTTCTCAATTTCACTGGTCAGGGTGGAATACACTGCAATAAGTGGTAATAAGTTTGGGTTTTTTGGGGGAGGGAGAGTTATTTATATGATTAAAGGTTAATTTTGTATTTTGTTTTCACTCTGCCTTTCTCACCATCAGCTGCTATTTTGTGGTTTGGTCAACCTCATTCTTATTTTGAGATTCATGGGTATTCTCGTTGCCTCATTTTAAAAAGATGTAACGAGTATATTTTTTCCTTTTTCCTGATATGTGGACTTATTTGTTTTTTAAAAGGAGTTTGGAGATAATTTTACAATAGTCAAATTTACTATATGTGTAATTATGAGAAAATCAAGGAAAAATTAGAAGAAATTTAGTTAAAAATCAATCTCTGTAGTAAGAAATATGTTATAAATGAACATATTTATGGAAAAAGGCTTATAAAACTTTTGGAAAAAAAAAGAATGCTAAATAAGTGAGGATATATATTGTTCTTGTGGGTGGCACAATCCATACTGTAAATACCATTTCTGGCCAATCAAACTAGCCATTTATTGTATTTCTTAGAATTTCATCAAACTCTTACTAAAATGTATACAAAACTGAAAAAAAAAAAAAAAGCCAAGATCAACAAAAACTTTCAAAAAGAAGGAAAGTAAAGGGGAGCTTTATCAATGCTCATTTTAATGAAGGTATTTGTAAGATTATAAAACTATAAATATAAGCAATACACAAAAAATTTATTGATACTTACATGGTTAACTAATGCTAGCAAGAGCAGTAGTATCACAAAACTGATGCAATATTCACTTAAGTGGAGTAAAGGTGAGAAAAGGGATTGAGAAGATACTCCAGGGACTTCAGCTTCTTTTACAATTTAAGTTCTTTAACAAATATTAGAATTGAATAGAGCACAATGATTGCATCATTAAATCTGACATCTTCTTTAATGTGCTAGTTATTTTTGCCCTCCTCTCTCTTTTATTCTTCCCCTCCTACTCCTCTTTCTCCTCCTCTTCCTCCTCTCTCTCTTCCTCTCTGCAGGAAACAAGAAGATTTTTAAAATATACCAGAATTATTTTGTCGTTTAAAACCAGAGACAATGGTCCTGGTTTTAAAAGACTAAAACAATGTTTCTATTCTATTTTTCCTCCTCTAACTTCCTGTTTTATTTTGGTTGGTAGTGTGGATAGTCTAAGAATAGAATTTATGAGGAGAAAACAGCTGTTAGCACCAAAATGATAGAGTCCATTAGCTGTCCTTACAATATGCATTGTGTATAATTGCATGATTCAATTTTACTTAGGTTTAAACCCTTTTAAAAAGTGTAGCAGTAAATACTAGACTACAGGCACTAAAATCTATGATGAATAACCAGTCTTGGTTATACTTTAAACCTTGCAAAGCTATTTATTCTTTAAAAAGAGGTAAAACATAAAGTGTTGGCTAATCAGACTAGCTAAACATCATTTACATAGAGAAAAATTACTTATTAGGGGTTGCACTAGCCATTTTTGGGGAATTACGTTTGAGGCATAGTAATGGAAACACAAATAATATGGTGGGCCAGAGATATCTGTAATTAGTTGGACAAGCTTTGAAAAGGTGATCCTGAAGTGGATTTTACTATTCAGTTGTGTGTGCTCAGTTGATAAGTCATGCCTGACTCTGCAAGACCATGGACTGTGGCCTGCCAGGCTTCTCTGTCTATGGGATCTCTCAGGCAAGAGTATTGGAATGGGTTGTCATTTTCTTCTTCAGGGGATTTTTCCCAAGCCAGGGATCAAACCCATGTTTCCTAAATTGCAGGTAGTTTCTTGAGTCACCAAGGAAGCTCTAATATTCAGTTACACTTGGGTAAAACAGATCTTTCAGAATAACGAGTGAGGGTAGTTTATTACAAATGACATTTAATAAAGTGGAGACCTAGGAAAAATGCTATTTTATACCATATCTTTTAGATTATCTAGCTTCCCTAGTGGCTCAGAGGGTAAAGCGTTTGCCTGCAATGCAGGTAGACCTGGGTTCGATCCCTGGTTCAGGAAGATCCTCTGGAGAAGGAAATGGCAACCCACTCCAGTACCTTTGCCCGGAAAATCCCATGGATGGAGGAACCGGTAGGCTACAGTCCATGGGGTCACAAAGAGTCAGACACGACTGAATGACTTCACTTTCACTTTAGATTATCTGAAAGATGTTTAAAATTGACAGTATACACAGTGATAGTTGATACAATTTCTCTTATATAGCACGTTAGAAAATCAGTAGACAAAAATGAAAAAGCACCACATTAAGTATTTTTGATGTTTTCCAAAATGTTTGGCCATGCCACATGATACCTAACTTACCTTGTGGCTCATCTGGTAAAGAATCTGCCTGCAATATGGGAGACCTGGGTTTTATCCCTGGCTTGGGAATATCCCCTGGAGAAGGGACCAGCTACCCACTACAGTATTCTGGCCTGGAGAATTTCATGGTCTATATAGTCCATTAGGTTGCAAAGAATCAGACATGACTGAGCGACTTTCACTTTCACATGATACCATGACAAACTTGCATATATTTAGAGCTAATCTGAGTATTGGCAGCTGCCTTGAAGAAAGAACTTCTATAAGGCATCTCCTACTCACTCCCCTTCATCTACCCTGGGGGTTATCATGAGACTATTTCTCATCACCTTCTGGGTTCTAATGAGATAGCAGGCTTCTGTAACTCCACAGTCACAACGTTTCAAAACATAGAACTACTCAGCTGCATTAAAGAATTGGCTCCTCATCGACACAGCATCCCACTACTCATGTTATCCTCAATTGGCCCCTTTTGTTTCAGTGTCATCCTTTTTGCTGTTGGGACAAAGGCCATGGGAGCTGGCAATTTTGTTCATTTTTTTTCTCTATAAAGTCTCTGAATCTAAAAGTAACTCCTTGGTATCTTTCCTAGTAAAATTGGTCAGGACTTGATGTTTTTATCTTGTATGTATTTGACAGAGTCAGATTAAGAAATACATTTTACATCATTTAAATGGGAAAACATGTCGTCTTCTCAGTACTGAATCAATAAGTCTGTTAGTCCTGCTTCATGAATCCTTGCATTCCAGCCCTTGAAATCCATCCCCTGCAAATCTCCCCATCCTCCACAAATTATGTCTATAATAGCCCATGGATGTTCCTGATATCTGAACGGATGTTTTTTGATGTTCTTTATCCTCCTATTTAAGTGCATTATCTATCCAGAAATATGGTTCTGTTAAAGGTCACCTCTCCCAGGAATTATAATAGTGCTCTTGAAATACAATTTTTGCAGCTAAGTTTTAATATTATTGTCAAATATCTTTGATCTAACTACACAACTCTAAGGAGGACCTCACATTAACTGTTACATTGTGTGATTTCTAGCTTTAATTAGTTTAATTTATATTGGTTTTACTGCTATATTCTCATATATTGAATAGTGTTAGGTACAGTGTAGGTGTTCAATTATTATAATTTTTGAATAAAAGAAATATTAGACTAGTGTGGCATAAAATAACATAATTAGGTCAGTTTATCCCAGGGTGTGGTGAAAAATTTGCCAGTGTTTTAGAAAGGTGCTGACTTTAATTTGGGGCTTCTCAGGTGGTGCCAGTGCTAAAGAGCCCTCCTGCCAATGCAGAAGACATTAAGAGATGTGAGTTCAATCATTGGGTCAGAAAGAGCCCCTGGAGAAGGGAATGGCAAACCATTCCAGTATTCTTGCCTGAAGAATCCCATGGACTGAGGAGCTTGGTGGGCTATAGTTCATGGGGTCACAAAGAATCAGACATGACTGAAGCAAATTAGCATGCACACACAACATAATTTCAGTCTTATGAATTAAAGTGAGATAGAATGACACCGTCAAAAAGAGTTTGCATGACATTTTCAATGCCTTGGAATATTATACAGAATAAGGAGTAGAAGGTGTAGGGATCATGTTTTCTTCTATTCTTTCAGCTTAAGTTTTAAGAAGAAGAAAATAATACAGAAAACATCAAAAAATCCTCTATATAAATTTTTAATAATAAGACTTACTGTTGCAAACTCTACTTTGTGTTACTAAGATAGTGAGCTTAGGATGGAGATAAATACCATTTTAAAACTATTTTCAAGTAACATATAGGTTGGCAAGAGAAATGCTGACCTGAACTAACAACATTTTATTTCTATCTTATTGGGAAAATGTTAAAGTGAACTCAAGAACAGACTAAATTATGAACGCATATCATCCATCCTCCAGTGTTAACTGCTGTTAACATTTTGTCACATTTATTTCTATGTTTGCACTAAATGCTTATATTATATACACAGCTAAATTTTATTTTATTTCCTGTCATTTTTTCTATTATTATGCCCACAATCACCACTACCACAATAATCAAAAAGGTCATAAACATGGATGAGAGAGATTTAATTCATAAGGAGAATGTTTTCAGGTTTTTTGCTTTTTTTTGAGAGAGATGCTGATATTCAGAAGTTCCAGTCTACCTACCAGGAAGGATAGGTTGTGACTTCATCTAATTTTATGTGAAAAGGGCAGAGCTTCCTTAAGATTATTTGCAGGTAACAGTTTGATTTGTGTTTTCCTTTCCTGCCTATGGAAATCCAGAGCTAAAATGACATACTCGTCAGATACTTCAGGAACAGACTCTCTAATGGTTTTGGATCAGCCTTCATTCACAAAGAGTGTCCACGCAAAGAATCTCAAAGTTTATCCATGAGGCACATGAAAAAATAAATTTGGTGGAGGTTACTACCTTTCTAATTTGTTCTATAAACCCTCAAAAGGAGCAAATAGGCTTTAGCAAAGGAGGAACTGGAAGTGGAATGTTGAATTCCTAGCTTCTGAGGATGGTATAAGTGACTTGCAGAAAAGAATGCATTCACCTAACTAAAGAAAACCTCAGGGGAGAGCCCAGAGGTGGTATGAAGCCACATTCAACACATTTTCCTATGAACTGGCTAGAAGCCATGATTATCATTATGAAAAGAAGAGAACTAGAAGCTTAGATTAGAAAAGGTAGAAGAAAAAAGAATATTATAATTCCACTACTTACTGAGAAAGCCTCTCAGTTAATATTTAAACAGCTTTAGACTTGATACCACATGGCACTGGACATAATAATTATCATGGTGGGGCAGTATTTTACAAAGAATACATTACTGTAGGTATTTTTATTACTGAGAGTTCTGAGAAAAGCCATGAGTCATGTTTATTCAATGTGCAAGTAGAAAATCTGAATTATCAAGAAGATTATTGTCATATAGAAGAATGCTATTCATTATTAAAAATGATTTAAAAAAAAAAAACAATCATAGGGATGATTGCTACCAGTAACTGAAAAAGAATATGAAATAAGGCTGAATTTTCATTGATTTCAATTTGTATTTGTATGTGTACATGCACATGTGAGTTTGTGTGAAACAAAGTGTCTGTTTAACACTAATATATTTCTGGAATTATGGATAATATTGTCACCATAGTTTTAGTTTATATATTTTATATATATATTTATATATTTTCCAGTTCTCTATAACATGACTAGGTTTTTATAATCAGGGAAAATAATAATAGCCTACTTTCTAAAATAAGTTACATAAGTGTAGCTTAAAAAATGGCTCCAAAATGCAGGAAAATATGAGATCTTAACATGTACAATGGCACCCCACTCCAGCGCTCTTGCCTGGAAAATCCCATGGATGGAGGAGCCTGGTGGGCTGCAGTCCATGGGGTCGCTAAGAGTCGGGCACGACTGAGCAACTTCACTTTCGCTCTTCACTTTCACACACTGGAGAAGGAAATGGCAACCCACTCCAGTATTCTTGCCTGGAGAATCCCAGGGATGGGGGAGCCTGGTGGGCTGCCATCTATGGGGTCGCACAGAGTTGGACACGACTGAAGTGACTTAGCAGCAGCAGCAGCAGCAACATGTACAAAGTGAATTTTAAGATTAAATTAAACAAAAAAAGGAAGGAAGATTTCACTTATTAAAAGACTGAATTCTGTCCCCACAAATTCCCCCAGTACCTCATAATTTGACTGTCATTTGTAGACAGGGCTTTTTTTGTGTGTTAGAGCAAAAGCTATTTTTAAATTGAAGTATAGTTGATTTATAATGTTGTGTTAGTTTCAGGCATACAGTAAAGCAATGATATATATATATATATATATAGTCTTTTTCAGATTCTTTCCCCATATAGGTTATTACCAAATATGGAGTATAGTCCCCTGTGCTATACAGTAGGTCTTTGTTGGTTATCTATTACATATATAGTATAGTATGTATATATATTAATCCCTAAACTCCTATTTACCCCTGAGATATGACTTTTAAAGAGGTATTTCAGGTTGATTGATATCAAGTGAGTGATCCAATATGATTGGTTGCCTTTTAAGAAGAGGAGATAAAAACACAGATAGGGAGGAAAGAAATGAAGACAGAAAGAGAGGGTGGCCTTCTGCAAGCCAAGGAAAGAGGCCTCGGAAAAAATGAGCTCTCCTGACATTTTGATCTCAAAGCCTCCAGAACTGTGGGGAAATTAATTTTGTCTGTTTAGTCCACCATTAAAGTACATTAAAGTACTACAGTACTTTATTATGGCAATGCTAGCAAACTAATACAGTATGACAGATAATTACAAGTATCAGTTATGAATAACTTTGAGAAAAAAAACTCAGCATCAAACACCATGAAGCAAAACCTTCAGAAAATGTAAGAATAACAGGTATTGGTTTACTTCTCTACTGAAGAAATATCAAATAAACACCAAATTATAATCAAGGATATAAAATACCTAAGTAGCATGATTAATATAGCAAATCAACCTGATGTTAGAAATGTTTTCATTTCCAATCCACACTGATTCTAATTATATATCATATTAATTTATACTATATAATATAATAAGAAATAGAATTATATTTACCATATATAATTATATTCAAGACAGAAGAAAAGGATAACCTTGGTGACAAATAATTTTGTTGCAAATGAAGGAGACAAATGAGGCAACAATTAAAGTGGAATCTGGATCAAGAGAGGTTGGTTGTTTATACAATTATTTTAAACAACAGAAATATGAAAATAATCCAATAGAGAGGGAACAATTAGTGACATACTAGAAAAAGAAAAGATTTACCAGATTCTAGATCATGTAGACATGTAGACAGGAGAGGATGTTATCTACTCACAAATGAGTAATTAATACTTGCTAGGAGTGTAGCAAACTCACCTCGAATAATAGGAAAGAAGGCAGAGCACAGGGGTAGATATGGCTATTAAAGGTGGGAAACTCTCCTCTCATTATTTTTGCTCTCTCAGTGAAACAGGAATAACGTCATAAGCTGAGTGTGAAGGACACAATTTTGGAAATCTATGGAGCAGGAACAAGGAATAAATAGTCATCTTGAGGACTGAGAAAGTGACTGGACTAAGGCAAAATATATGCCAAGTACAGTTAATGGAAAAGTGAGACTAATGAGTATGATTGTATGTTTCTCTCCAGCCATGATGTAGATGCTCAGCTGGACACACAGAAAAAGTGAAGATTTGGATTTACCTGGGTCTTTGTGCAAATTGTTAGTTTTATTTTCCTAGTAGGTGGTATTCTATCATTTGCATTCAAAAGGAGGTTAAATATGCTTAAAATGACTGCAAGGAGATCCAACCAGTCCATTCTGAAGGAGATCAGCCCTGGGATTTCTTTGGAAGGAATGATGCTAAAGCTGAAACTCCAGTACTTTGGCCAGCTCATGCGAAGAGTTGACTCATTGGAAAAGACTCTGATGCTGGGAGGGATTGGGGGCGGGGGAGAAGGGGACGACAGAGGATGAGATGGCTGGATGGCATCGCTGACTTGATGGACGTGAGTCTGGGTGAACTCCGGGAGTTGGTGATGGACAGGGAGGCCTGGCATGCTGTGATTCATGGGGTCACAAGGAGTTAGACACGACTGAGCGACTGAACTGAACTGAATACCTTCCTAATGCAAAAAATAAGTATCAAAGCCTATCCATGAGTAGAGAAACTGGAGAAATGGAAGATAGTAATGGGAGGAAAGTCAACCACTAAATAAGTCAAAGTTATTTAATATTTTCTGTAAGTATATATTACCTATTCAATTTATAGCATCATATTGCAATATTTTTCTTGTAAAATGATGGGGCTGGTTGAAATAAATTTTAGCTATAAAACAAAATTTTAATGAAAAGCACATGAGTTAAAGGATATAATAAGTTCTGTTTGGAAAATAATTAAAAATGGCACAGCAGTAAAGAATCCACCAGCCATAAAAGAATGAAATTATACCATTTGCAGCAACATGGAGGGACTTGGATGGCATTATGCTAAATGAAATAAGTCAGACAGAGAAAGACAAATACTGTATGATTTCACATATATGTGAAATCCAAATCACAATAAACTAGTGAATAAAAAAAAAAGAAGCAGATTTACAGATATAGAGTACAAAGTAGTAGTTATCAGTTGGGAGGGTGGGGAGGGCAATACAGGGGAGAGAGCATGGGAGGGAGAAACCACTGGGTGTAAGAAAGGCTGTATTATACCACACAGGATCATACCGCCAATATTTTATAAGAATTGGAAATGGAAAGCAACTTTTAAAAATTGTATAAATTTTCAAAATATTGAAAAATAAAGTCCATGCAAATTGAAAAGGTTGAATATGCCATTAAATTCTAAACACCATATTTTGCATACAGTTAATTGTAGATTTACTTTAAATCCTCGTGATTTTTTTTTCATAATGTGATAAATCAGAATTTAGTAAATTTAGAGCTTACCTGATCTGTAGGTACACAAATATTGCACAATGCTGAATATATTATTAGTATTTGTTATATATTTGCTTAATAAATCTATTGTTTATTTCTTCACAGATGTGAATTACATCTTTTTTTGCTTTTAGTTGCCGTTACTTTAAACCATTCAACCTTACTATAACTAATAGTTTTACTCTTGAACCAAGCAGAATAACCTCTAAAAAGATAAAAGAACTATTGATATTATTTTCTCCCCTTGTATATTGGTCATGTCAACATTTAGCAGTCTGTTTAAATTATACTGACAGTACCTCAAGGAACAAGTACCAAGTAACATTATAGCTTAATGTCCCAAACAATGTTGCATTGTATGGTGAGTTCCAACTCAAGGAGGAGAAAGGGCCACTTTGTATTGATTGGATGAGTCTAAGAGAGACATCAACTGGCTACATTTGAATGGGAAATGTTTTAAGAATTGGTAGTTTTATTTTTTAATGTACAATCAGTGGAAAGAGAAAAAACTTTGGAAAATATCTGAGAACATTTTCAGAATTTAGCTCCTTCAAATAATGTTCACAGTAAGATTACAAGTTCACAAAAAGACAAATAGCTATAGAAAAATGCTTTAGTGGTGCTCATTGATACTGTACTTTTAAATAATAATAAATGGATAGCAAAGTTAAGTAAAATATAACTGTAAAGTAATAGTAAATAAATGATTCCCAGGTTGTGTAGTTAGTAAAGAATCCTCTTGTTAATGCAGGAGATGCAAGAATCATGGGTTTTATCTCTGGGTCAGGAAGACCCCTGAAGTAGGAAATGGCAACCCATCCAGTACCCTTGCCTGGAAAATCCCATGGAAGAGGAGCCTGTTGGGCTATAGTCCATGGGATCACAAAGAGTTGGACATGACTGAGCGACTGAGCACACACTTATATAGCTGGACAAAATTGTTTATTACATGTCAAAAGAGAAAAAAGTACTAAAAACATTTTATTAAATGTTATTTTTAGATTTAAAAACTTAAAAACTTTAAAAAATTTAAAAACTGTTATATCTTTATAGACTGTGTTTTAAGATCTTTCCTTTTTTTATGTTCAACTGTATGAATAAGTAATATCAAAAATGATAGTAATGATAACTAAACTTTTTAGTTTTTGGCTACAGGCATCATTTCTGAAGATATCAAGAAGTGCATGTAACTTAATTATATTTGTGTGCTACACACTGTTTTATGTAAAAATTATGGTGAAAAATATGGACATAAAATTCAGTCTCAATAAAGAGTTAGTTCAGCTCAGTTCAGTCACTCAGTAGTGTCCAACTCTTTGCAACCCCAAGGACTATAGCACCCCAGGCCTTCCTGTTCATCACCAACTCCCCAAGTTTACTCAAACTCATGTCCATTGAGTTGGTGATGCCATCCAACCATCTCATCCTCTGTCATCCCCTTCTCTTCTTGCCTTCAATAAATATTTCCCAGCATCAGGGTCTTTTCAAATGAGCCAGTTCTTCACATCACATGGCCGAAGTGTTGTAGTTTCAGCTTCAATATCAGTCATTCCAATGAATATTCAGGACTGATTTCCTTTAGGATGGACTGGTTGGATCTCCTTGCTATCCAAGGGACTCTTAAGGGTCTTCTCCAACACCACAATTCAAAAGTGTCAATTCTTTGGCGCTCAGCTTTCTTTTACAGTCCAACTCTCACATCCATACATGACTACTGGAAAAACCACAGCTTTGCCTAGACAGAACTTTGTTGGCAAAGTAATGCCTCTGCTTTTTAATATGCTGTCAAGTTTGGTTATAATTTTTCTTCCAAGCAGCAAGCGTCTTTTAATTTCATGGCTGCAGTCACCATCTGCAGTGATTTTGGAGCTCCCAAAAATAAAGTCTGTCACTCTTTCCCCATCTATGTGCCATGAAGTGATGGGACCAGATGTCATGATCTTAGTTTTCTGAATATTGAGCTTTAGGCCAACTTTTTCACTCTCCTCTTTCACTTTCATCAAGAGGCTTTTTTGTTCTTCACTTTCTGCCATAAGGGTGGTATCATCTGCATCTGAGGTTACTGATATTTCTCCCGGCAATCTTGATTTTAGCTTATGCTTCGTCCAGCCCGGCATTTCTCATGATGTACTCTGCAAATAAATTAAATAAGCAGGTTGACAATATACAGCTCTGATGTACTCCTTTCCCAATTTGGAACCAGTCTGTTGTTCCATGTCCAGTTCCGACTGTTGCTTCTTGACTTGTATACAGATTTCTCAAGAGGCAGGTCAGGTGGTCTGGTATTTCCATCTCTTTCATAATTTGCCACAGTTTGTTGTGATCCATACAGTCAAAGGCTTTGACACAGTCAATAAATCAGAAGTAGATGTTTTTCTGGAACTCTCTTGCTTTTTTCAGTGCCAATGGATGTTGGCAATTTGGTCTCTGGTTCCTCTGCCTTTTCCTAGCTGGCTTGAACATCTAGAAGTTCACGGTCCACGTACTGTTGAAACCTACCTTGGAGAATTTTGAGCATTACTTTGCTAGCATGTGAGATGAGTACAATTTTGTGGTAGTTTGAGCATTCTTTGGCATTGCCTTTCTTTGGGATTGGAATGAAAACTGACCTTTTCCAGTCTTGTAGCCACTGCTGAGTTTTCCAAATTTTCTGGCATATTGAATGCAGCACTTTCACAGCATCATCTTTTAGGATTTTAAATAGGTCTACTGGAATTCTATCACCTCCACTAGCTTTGTTCATAATGATGCTTCCTAAGGGCCACTTGACTTCCCATTCCAGGATGTCTGACTCTAGGTGAGTGATCACACAATCATGATTATCTGGGTTGTGAAGATCTTTTTTTGTACGGTTCTTCTGTGTATTCTTGCCCCCTCTTCTTAATATCTTCTGCTTCTGTTAGGTCTATACCATTTCTGTCCTTTATTATGCCCATCTTTTCATGAAATGTTCCCTTGGTATCTCTAATTTTCTTGAAGAGATCTCTAGTATTTTCCAATCTATTGTTTTCCTCTATTTATTTGCACTGATCACTAGGGAGTCTTTATCTCTCCTTGCTCTTCTTTGGAATTCTACATTCAAATGGGTATATGTTTCCTTTACTCCTTTGCCTTTTGCTTCTCTTCTTTTCATAGCTATTTGTAAGGCCTCCTCAGACAACCATTTTGCCTTTTTGCAGTAGACCTGGTTATGGCATAAGCCCTCTTGGAGGAGGCCGCCATTAACCCCACCATAGAGTGGCCAGAACTTACACAGGACTGGAGAAACAGACTCTTGGAGGGCACAAACAGAACCTCATGTGCACCAGGACCCAGGAGAAAGGAGCAGTGACCCCGCAAGAGACTGGCCCAGACTTGCCTGTGAGTGTCCAGGAGTCTCTGCTGCAGGCATGGGTTGGTGGTGGCCTGCTGCAGGGTTGGGGGCACTGAGCGTAGCAGTGCATGCATGCGACCTTTTGAAGGTCACCATTACCTTCATCGCCTCCACCATATTCGGCCTGAGGTCAGATAACAGGAAGGGAACGCAGCCCCACCCATCAATAGAAAATTGGACTAAAGATTTATGGAGCATGGCCCTGCCCATCAGAACAAGACCCAGTTTCCTCCTCAGTCAGTCTCTCCCATCAGGAAGCTTTCATAAGCCTCTCATCCTTCTCTAGCTGAGGGCAGATAGACTGAAAACCACAATCACAAACAAAGAGTTAAAGTCAATGAAAAAAGCAATGTCTGATAATACATTATCAAAATTCTCTAAAGGATCTTAGCCACTTGAAAAGTTTTTTTTCTATTTATGAATTCTATACAAATAGCCAGTGATGATATTTTTAGAAGTGGCTTATTCCTTTGACCAGCTGTGTCAAAGACTGACTCACTCTCTTTCAACAAATTTCTTTTCCTTCAAACTGGTGACTTATCTGGTCATTCCACTTAAGGCTTTCTCTGTTGGCATCATTGCTTCATTGCTCTTGCTATCCCTTTTCTCTATAAATAATCTGCTACATCAGTAAACTTTATTTTGTTTTAAAGAATTGTGTCATTTTTGTGCGTGAGAACAAAAAGACTAAAGGCATCTTCCTAAAACCTTCCCTTCTTTCTTGCATTAATGGAAGCTTAAGTCATACTGATACTTTAATGCTGATGTAAGAAATATCAGTTCTCTGCATACCAAAGCCACTGATCTTTCTTATTTCACATGTTTGGTAACAAAAATAATTCTTTGCATTTGTATAGACAATGACTTACAAAAACTAATAATCCTGCACAGTGGCTCAGTTTGGCTCTACATTTCTCATGGCTAGGATTATTTATCTTGGCTTCATCTAATTGCCTTTCTTCTTTTGTCCCTTCATTCATACTTTTCTTATATTAAAAAATCATTTTTATCATACCCATTTCCTGTGTTGCCTTCAAGAACTTTTGGGGAAAAAAATCAGGCTAGAAATAGAAACAAATTATTTGCATTTCCAATGAGAAAAGTAAGATTCAGCAGAGGAGAGAGGGTAAGTGATTTATTTAGGGGCATGTGTCTTTTTGTTTGTTTGTATTGCCCAGGGTCACCTTCTTTCAAAATTAAATTAATTTTTTTCTTTTTATAACTTCTTTTGTTCTCTAATCATTAAAGAAAGTATAAATGTTTGCTAAATAAATATATCAGGTAAATTTAAAATAAGGTTCATTTTTCAGTAACTATTCTATATCTACAGTTCAATTTTTCTCTAATATTTATTTTCTTATTAATGTCTAAAGTTGACGTGAGTCAAAAAGGCAGCCAGATATTTCTCCAGTAAAGATGGTTTTATTTGGAATCAGGAAAGAATTAAGGATATGCAACCATGATGAGACACATGCAAGTCCCCTCACAGCAAGAGAAAGAGAAAATTTTTATAGAGAAGAAAAGAAAGTTCTCAGTGTTACTAACAAAAAGTCCATCGGTTTTCATTGGCTGGGTACTTGCCAGGAAATAATTTATTTTCATGTTGGGCTCTGCTTTCATCTCAGGGTGTGAGAGTTCCCCCTTCTGGTTGCTTGTGTGCTGTGCTTAGTTGCTCAGTCCCGTTGGACTTTGAGACCCCACGCACTGTGCAGCCAGCCATGCTCCTCTGTCCATGGAATTCTCCAGGCAAGAATATTGGAGTGGGTTGCAATGCCTTCCTCCAGGGGATCTTCCCAACGTAGAGATCGAACTCAGGTCTCCCACACTGCAGGCGGATTCTTTACCATCTGAGCCACTAGGGAAGCAGCTAGTTGCTTAACTCTTTTAATTGAGGTTTCTGTTTACTTTTTCAGCTAATTAAACCTACTGACCCCTGCTCTTTTATCCTCTTCGATACTAACCTCAAATCTGTTCTGATTGTACAACCAATTCTTAAACATATGATATGTATTCCCATTATATTAACTTATTTATATATTTGATAAAATGGCACCATACAAGTACATTTATACATTATGAAACATGTTCTCAAAGCTTCAATTGATTAAATAAACATAAAGATATGCAGTTAAATAATTATTGTGTTCATACTGCTGCTGCTGCTGCTGCTAAGTCGCTTCAGTCATGTCCGACTCTGTGCGACCCCATAGACGGCTAGTTGTTTCTAATTTATAACTTGGCTAAGATTCAAGTAATTTATTTAATAATATGTGAGACAAGGAAAATAATTAAAGATAATATATGAAGATAATAAAGTGAGCAAAATGAATCCAAGACCTTACCTGAATCTTATCATTGTCCTGTTGCAAGATGAGGTATAAAACCATTTGAATATACCATTTTCAGCTTTCTAATGTTCTCCACTTTCATTTAGTTCTATTACAATGGCTCTGTATATACATCAATACTATCTGTGTTTCTATATTTTCTTTTAAGCATCTACACTCTTTTCTTTTATGTGGAATACACTCCTTAATCAATACCCATGTGTCTTGTTTCTTCTACCCTCACCATTCTTGTTATGCCTGCTTTTACTTACTAGCTTAATTTGACTACACAGTTCTCTGATTTTAATCCTAGGCTAAAACTGAAAAGAATATTACAGAAAATTATTTAATATGTGATACAGCACATTTATGGGCTTCACATTCAGCTGGAACTTCAGCTCTTTTTAACATTAATCTTTTTTTACGCATCTGCTATCTTTTACATTTCTGTAGCTGTTATTGCAAAGATTCACCACTCAAATCCTCTCTCTCCCTCACTCCTTTCTTTGTTGAACCTTACTGAATAAACCTTGTTGAATAAATCTTACCTTATTTCACAGGGAAAATAAAAGCCATTATATGTTAAGTTTAACCTCCCCATCCATTTAGCAAATATTTTTGTGTTCCTTTGTTTTGGATGTATAGCAGTAAAAGTGTTATTCTGGGCCCTTAAAATTAGTGAGGTAGGTTGTCACCCATGATCCTCCTTTTTCATTATAATTGGGTTTTACTAATGCAGGCCATTTGAGGGTGATTTTGGATGCAAGGTGCTATAACAAGTAGTTTAAATTTTATTTCATCTTCATTTTTTTGACCTTTTATATAATTAACAATATTAGTTGTATAATTTTTAAAAGCCTATGAAAAACTAAAATTAACAGCTGTCTTGTAAAGCTTAATAAGTGCCAAATACTATAGTAAGTGCTGCATATGGATTATTTTGTTTAGTCCAAGTCATATACATATGAGGGTTTGGTGATCACTAGGTAGGCGAGTCTGTGTAAATATAATGTGAAAAGCTGTTTATGAGGGCTGAATAATTAGCTCAATGTCAAATATCCAGTAAAGATATGGATCTGTGGTACATATAGATATACATATATATATATATATATGGAGAAAAATCTGGCCAAGAAGCACATATAATTAATCTTACAAGAATAAGAATTCCTAAGTATCACAGCAATTCTAAACGATAAAATTTATCCTTTGCTTTATTGACTGAAAAGTTAATGCTAAACAATGTTTCCCACTTTCATGACTTACAAAGGCACTTAAAACTAAGAACAAAATTTTGATGTGCCCTAAAAGGCTCAACAAGATGGTCACCATTTATTTCCACCAATCCCACATTGAACTCTCTATCCTAGACTCAGAAACTCAAGCCACATGGACTGCTTTTTCATGTTTGTTCACTGAATACAACATAATTTCTATGTCAAGTCATTTTACAAGTGATATTCTCTCTCTCTAGAAAGAGCTTCACAATCTTGCATCTCTATCCCACTTTCTCAATTGTACACCATTAAATCTACTGCCATGATTATATGGCACAATAATATTTAAATTAAACTCTTTATTGATGATTATAGATTCCCATACAATTCTAAGAAATAACACAAAGTTATTCCTGTAAACCTTTTACCTAGTTCCTGCCAATTAACACTTTGCTTGATTACACGATACTATCACAGCTAGAAAATTAACATGTATATAATACACCAACATTATTCAGTTTTCATCAGTTTTATATGCAGACATTGTGTGTATTTTTCATACCATTTTATCATGTGTAGAGTCATGTGATTACTACCTTAGCTAATATATAGAATAACTCTATCACAGTGATCTCTTATCATACCCTTTTATAGCCACAGCCACCTTCCTTCCTCCTGGCAACATCTAATTGCTCTCTTATTTCTATAATACTGTCCTTTCAAGGATATTATACTAATGGAATGCATGTAAGCTTTTAATTTTTTTCTCTTCTTTTTTACTTTTTTTGGTAATATATTTAAAAATTTTTAGGTCATTTAGAATTACAGAAAAATTATGAAGATGGCTTAGAGTTCTGATGTACCCCACACCCAGTTTTCCATTATTAACACCTTATAATTAATATGACAGTTGTTACATTTAATGAAAAATATGATCAATTATCATTAAATTCGACTTTATTCATATTTCTTAGTACTTAACTAAATATCATCTTTTTTTGTACCAGAGTTGCACCCAGAATATCACATTACATTTAGTTGTCAAATCTCTTTAGGTTTCCCTTGGCTGTGACAGTTTCTCATAATTATTTTTGTTTTTGATAACCTTGACAGTTTTGAGGTGTGCTATTAAGGTGTTTTGAAGAATGTCCTTCTACTGGATCTGTCTGATGTTTTTGTTCATGATCAGACTGGGGTTATGGGTTTTGGGGAAGAAGACCACAAAGGTAAAAGGTGATTTTCATTTTCAAGGGTATAGCCTGTCATTGTTGATATCAACCTTAATCACCTGAGTAGTATTTGTTGTTTCTCCACTTAAAAGTGTTTTTTTTTCTCCTTTTCCTAAATGGTAATTTTAGGAAGGAAATCACTATGCATAGTCATACTTAAGAAGTGGGAGTTACCTGCCACCTCTTTGATGGTAAAGTGTGTACACTGATTACATAGAATTCTTCTGCAGGAGATTTGTCTTTTCTTCCACACTTCAATTTATTCAATTGTCTACTTAATCATTATAGACTCATGGGTATTTATTCTATACTTATATTATATTCCAATACTGTTTATTTCTTTGCTTTAATTGTTTCAGCTTTGGGAGCTCATTTAATTGACTCTTGTGTCCCTTTTGCATGCCCCTTCATTGGGTTTGTTCATTTCCTTATCGTTGTTGACTTTCTCACTTGCTGGCAATACAAGATATCCCAGGCTCGTTGTTTATATTTACTTCATCAGTTCTAGAATCAGCCATTTATTGAAGGATCCCTGGCTCCTTATATCACAGAATTTTAGAAATTAAAATCAGAGTGTTAGGTGACCTCAGTATATACATATGTTTTAATAGTGTGGTCCATTTTATTAACTGGTTGGATCTCCTTGCAGTCCAAGGGACTCTCAAGAGTCTTTTCCAACATCATAATCCAAAAGCATCTATTCTTTGGTGCTCAGCTTTCTTTATAGTCCAACTTTCACATCCATACATGACTACTGGAAAAACCATAGCTTTGACTAGATGGGCCTTTATTGGCAAAGTAATGTCTTGGCCTTTTAATATGCTGTCTACGTTGATCATAGCTTTTCTTCTAAGGAGCAAGCATCTTTTACTTTCATGGCTGCAGTCATCATCTGCAGCAATTTGGGAGCCCCCCAAAATAAAGTCTGTCACTGTTTCCACTGTTTTCCCATCTATTTGCCATAAAGTGATGGGGCCAGAAGCCATGATCTTAATATTCTGAATGTTGAACTTTAAGCCAACTTTTTCACTCTCCTCTTTCACTTTTATCAAGAGGCTCTTTAGTTCTTCTTCATTGTCTGCCATAAGGATGGTGTCATCTGCATATCAGGTTATTGACATTTCTTCCATCAATCTTGATTACAGCTTGCGCTTCATCCAACCCAACATTTTGTATGATATACTCTGCATATGTTAAATAAGCAGGGTGACAATATATAGCCTTGATGTATTCCTT
Source organism: Oryx dammah (assembly GCF_014754425.2). Lineage (NCBI taxonomy): Eukaryota > Metazoa > Chordata > Mammalia > Artiodactyla > Bovidae > Oryx > Oryx dammah. The sequence continues at coordinate 20,333,768 of NW_024070196.1, forward strand.
TCCCAACTTGGGACAATCCAACCAGTCAGTCCTAAAGGAAATCAGTCCTGAATATTCATTGGAAGGACTGATGCTGAAGCTGAAACTCCAATATACTTTGGCCACCTGATGTGAAGAATTGACTCATTGGAAAAGACCCTGATGCTGGGAATGATTAAAGGCAGAAGGAGAATGGGGTTGACAGAGGGTGAGATGGTTGGTTTGCATCACCAATGTGATGGACATGAGTTTGAGTAAACTCCGGGAATTGGTGATGGACAGGGAAGCCTGGCCTTCTGCAGGCCATAGGGTTGCAAAGAGTCAGCCACGACTGAGCAACTGAACTGAACTGATGTTATTAACATGCAGTATTTCATTGTATTGTTGTCATTCAGTCTATAAGTCCTATCCCACTGTTTGTGAACCCATGGACTGCAGCACACCAGACTTCCTCCTCCTTCACAATTTCCCAGAATTTCCTCAAATTCATGTCCTTTGAGTCCATTACTCCCTCCAACCATCTCTACCTCTGCGGCCCCGTTCTCATTTTGCCTTCACAGTATACCTGTGCTGGGCTGTGCTTAGTCGCTCAGTCCTGTCCGACTCTTTGCCACCCCACGGACTGTAGTCTGCCAGGCTCCTCTGTTCATGGGATTCTCCAGGCGAGAATACTGGAGCGAGTTGCCATGTCTTCCTCCAGGGGATCTTCCCAACGCAGGGATCGAACCCAGGTCTGTCCACACTGCAGGTGGATTCTTTACTGTCTGAGCTGCCATGGAATCCTGGTGTAGGTGTACCATTGTTTAATCAGTCAGGGTTGAAGGCTATCTGGGCTGTTTGCAGTTTTCGGCTATTCATCAAGTTGCTAGGGAACATTCACCTTTTCTGGACTAAATGCCCAACAGTGCAATTTCCAGGCCATAGGGTTAATGCACGTTCAGTTTTATAAGAAACTGGCTAAACTTTTCCAGAGTGGCTTACCATTTTATATTCCATTTCCACCAGCAGTGTACGCGTGATCAAGTTCCTCTGTACCCTTGTCAGCATTTCAGATTATTTTTAAACCATTTTGATAGACGAGTAGTGATGTGTTGTTTTGGTTTTATAATAATATTTTTTGTGCGAGGAACGAAGAACCGAGGGGGAAAAAAAAGCGCGCAGGAGACTTGAGAGCTGAGAGTCGCAGAGCCAGTTGGTGAGATCGCGAGATGGCAATATCGCGAGAAAGTGCACCTGCACTGTGTAGAACCCTGCGTTGTAGCGCTATCTCGCGAGAAACCACGCCGGCCTGGTAGAAAACTTGCATGCTAGCCTGAGGGAGAGAGATGAAAGGGAGGGAGAGAGCTCGCTCGCGAGAGAGAGCGTCAATTAAGGATACTCCACTGACTGAGTTTTTATCCTAAATACAGAAATTTTAAATCCTGACGGGAAAAATGTGCACCATAAATAAAAGTGACTAAACATCTCTTCCTCCTTCCTATCTTAGGTAAAAGTACGTTTTCTCACAGACCCTTTGCTTGGTTCTGCGAACTTGATAAGGTCAATGCCTTCTTATATCTTGTAGTTCTCCCTGTTTATTTTTTCCCATAGTACTGACAGTGCTTTGTAATCACATCACGGGGTATTTAGTTGACGCATCCCTCTTTCTCACTAGACCCGGAAGCTTCACAAGGGCAGAAAATAAATATGATCCAATTACCACACTATCTCCACACTTGCTCAGGAATCTGATATAGAGGTATTCGATGAGTACTATTACATTAATACATAGACATATGTATTATATCTAATACATAACATATTCTTCATTAAAGGCTTCCCTAGTGGCTCAGTGGTAAAGAATCTGTCTCCCAGTGCAGGAGCCACAGGAGACCTGGGTTCGATCCCTGGAAGATACCCTGGAGGAGGAAATGGCAACCCAGTCCAGAATTCTTGCCTGGGAAAGCCCATGGACAGAGGACCTGGCAGGCTACAATTTGTGGGGTTGCAAAGAGTCCTGGGGTCGCAAAGAGTCCCAGGGTCACAGAGAGTTGAATACCACTTTGCATAAGCACAAGATTGTTTATTAATTATTGCAATTTTAATTTGAATAATTCAATATTCTTAAAGTTATATTTACCTGTTTATAAAATTGTTGAGTTAGATCAATTCTAAGACTGTCAACCTAAAGGACCCCAAACTAGTACAAGGAGGCAAAAAGGCAGTTTGAAGACTTCCAGTTACAATTTGGGGTTCTCAGATTCAGGAGGAACCCAAAATAGTGTCTTGCCTGGAGAATCCCATGGTCGGAGGAGCCTGGTGGGCTGCAGTCCATGGGGTCACTAAGAGTCGGACACGACTGAGCGACTTCACTTTCACTTTTCACTTTCGTGCACTGGAGAAAGAAATGGCAACCCCCACTCCAGTGTTCTTGCCTGGAGAATCCCAGGGACAGGGGAGCCTGGTGGGCTGCTGTCTATGGGGTTGCACAGAATAGGACATGACTGAAGTGACTTAGCAGCAGCAGCAACAGCAGAGGAAAATGATTAAGGGTTTTATGGGGAAAAGGAGGGATGTTAATACAGTCTTATACAAGTTATTTACCAAGAATTTGGATTGTAGAGTAAAACTGTTCTGTACATATGATTGGGTTATAGAATGTATGCATTTTTTTTTGTTACTAGGAAAAGGTATATTTTCTTTAGTGCAGGAAATCTCCAGGTCTCAGCATTATTCTTTCCTTTTGGCAACTCAGCAACTATTCAGCAGTTTAATTTAGAGTGCTCAGCAAAAGTCTAGCATAAGCAGCAAACCTGGAGGTCCTCAGGTCACTTCTCAGTCATTCCTGACATAGTTCTTTTCACAAGATTCTTGATTTCCAGTTACAGAGAAGACGTGATAAAGAGACAAATATATAAAGAGATGATTTCATTTTCAAACACAATTATTATTGATTTAGAAAAGAAATATCATTTAAAGTTATCAGTAAAGTATACAGTCACCATATAATTCCATAAGCAAGGCTAAACATTTGTTTTTTTCTCCATTTTAAAAGTACCCCATCTCCATCTTCATCCTCAGGCATGGTCAAATTGGCTAGGATATCTCTGGTTAAGTTAGCTTATTTTCCCAGGAGGCTTCAATCTCTTAAGTATCTCTGAAAATAAGCCATGTTTTTTGATGTTTTTTTAACCATCTATAAATTAAGACAATGCTAGAAGCATAAAAAGGAGGCATAAAAAGGGTACTGGGTATACCCCCAGTACCCAATAAATATTTGGTTTGATGAAATCTACCAATAAGGAAAAGAACTTGTCAAGACAGAGTGATTTTGAATTTTATTAGTTATTGATCTATAGTTATAATATATTTCAGAATCCCTCTTAAATACTGAGGTCAATACAAATTAATTTCAGTGTATTTATTGAAAACAGTTTCCTGACACAAATTTATAGCCAAATTTATGACTAGTGAAATAAAAATAAATTATGTGCCATGATGCAGGATAGCCAATGCATTAAAATCTGATGTGCTTGACATGTCCCCAATAAAAGAGAATGTTATAAATCATATTCAATATAAAATATTAATCAATGAATGGTACCTATGCATTTTTTATAGGAGAGTAAACTAAAATTATAGTAAAAGAGCATGACTGGTGATACAAGCATTTTCAAATTAAATATAGGATAGTCTTCAATTTATAATATGCTCAAGCAGTTTTAAATCATTTTTGTTATATCATTGCATATTCTAGAATAAAGATTGATAGGGCATAATTTAATCTTATATGTAGAAATGACTTGAAGGAAATGGAAAATTTACTGGGTTATGTGAACAATGTGAATAGTCTAACTGGGTAATTCAGGCCAAATTGCTTCATATTTAAATAAATATCAATTTAGGTGCTTTTTTATTTCTTCTCATTTATCTTGAGAAACTCTGTTGGATTCTTCCATCCCTTATAGTCTATTATTTCTTCCTTACTTTTATTTATACAAAGAGATTGCTACTGGTCTGTAATCTGCATCCCTAGCCTATATTTATAAGGATACATTGGGTCCAATTGTATGCAGGCAGAATTATATGCAGCTTCCATATCACAGCCTTAAAGAAGGTTACCCTTGACTGGAAAAATTCTACTGACTGGAAAAATTAATGGTCTATATGTCCTAAGGAAAATGTGAGAATTGAATAAAATAACTTATGTAAAACAGAATGAAATCAGTTATTAGTAATTAAATTAGTATTATCCACCTATAAGTTATGTATATTTTTGCACTTATAAAACATTGTTAAAATTGTTAAATTGGCAAATTCAAGGAGAATGTAAATGGAATGAGGCCAGAACTTCCTGTGCATTGCAAAATATGTACCCAAATTTGACTATTTCTCAATAGCCAAACAAAATAAGAAAATGTGACTATTAACATAATTTTTTGTGTCCATGAGAAAATGATGGGTGCTAAGTAGAAGGAAAATTTTTAAATGCTTATATTTTAAAGTAATTTCTCTTATAGACTTCCAAAAAATGCATGGCAAGCTCTGCACCTACGTCTGTCTTTCTATCAGTATAATTTGAGGAGCAGTTTCAAAACTTAATGAGGTGAAATCGGTTCTGTCAAAGTTAGTGACAAGGCACAGGCAGTAGAGCAGAGTGTGTAAAGGATAGTGAACTAGTTTTGAATCCAGGTTTGGCTTTACCTATGGATCCCCATGCAAGTTACTTACCTCAAGCAAATCTAAAGCTTGTACTGCCTCGAAAATTGATAATTCAGATTCATTCAGTATCCAAGAAAAATTTAAATAATGGACTGAGATTATTTTCATTAGTTATTTAAACCATCATAGTAGCCAAGTTTTACAGAAGAGTTATCAGAACAAATTCCTTTTTATAATAGAAAAGCAAGTTTCTTGTAGCTGGAAAAGTCCTCTGCAGAAATAATAGGAGACTGGGGACTTAAAGCCTGAAGATGTTAGATTTCCCAGTTTGTGTGGTTGTCTTAGTAGTTTTTCACTAATTTTTTTCATTTAAGAAAATTTGTATCCTTTATCTTTGTCAGTTAACATCTTTCCATCAACCTCAAAGGTTGTTATCAGAATATGGATTAGCACAAAGACCTAGAACTTAAAAATTAAGTTGACTTGAAGAAATTAGAATCTGATTATTAGGGTTGATTGGAAGTAATTAGGAACAACAACAACAAAGTAGTTGAGCAAGAAAATGATCCTGGAAGGCTAGTGTTGCACCCAGACCATTCTGAGCAAATACTCTATATGTATTTACCAGTGATGAAGGGCTGTTTCAGTAAACTATGACCATTATATCCTAAGATTTCAGAAGGCTTATCAAACTGGGTTAAAAATAAAGTATGGTCCAAAAATGGTAAAATGAACATTTCTCCTTTAGATTTTGGAGTTCATTGGCTTTACCTGGGGGAGTAGAGATGCCTGAGAATTCCCAACAGAGACTGAAACTAAGAAGCACTAAACCAGAAATCTAGTAGGTAAGTGAAACAGGAACTAAAACTATGGATTCTTGTGTCTTTATAAGTAAATACTAGAGGTGTTAATGTTAGAAATGTTGATGTTCAGAGGGCTGCATCAACCTCATCTTCTCTGAAATAGGAGTTTATCATAAGTAAAAACATACAAGAGCTGAGAAGTTCTTTGACTTTAACAAACTTGAAGCTTTCTGAAAAAGGGAAAAGAGCAGATTGCAGAGTAAGGAAAATAAAATTTCAAGTATGGGATGAATAGTTAATCTCCGTTATTACAGGCATTTTCGGAATGAAGTGCACATTTGGAGCTTGATGACTTAAGAGACTAATTACTATACATGTACTCCATACATTTTTTACTTTTTAAAAGTTATCTTAATAATGGATCTCAGAAATGATTTCATATGTGGACCCTATCTCTTCCAGTGTAGAGTTAGAAGTAGGTGATATAGAATTTTTGTTAGAATGTATATAGTAAGAAAAGTTACTCGCAAATTCTCTTTGAATGATATAGGTGAATGCATGATGCATGACCAGTTAGGGAGATTCTGAGAGGGTATATTTGCCTAACATGTCTAAGTGATTTCATTATTACCAGAGTGATTCATGGTTCCGCTGTATATGAAATTGGTCTAAATACATGGTGATCGAAGGGTTAACTTACTTTTGTCCTTCAAGCATGGTTGTGTTTTGGGGAAGATATTTTGCTGCACTGGAGCCAAGATAGATAAGTGGGAGAGGCTGGAAATATGCCCAGCTTCTCCAATCCCAAAGTCCTTAGGAAAATAACTTTTTTTCTTTTTTCATCCTCTTGAGGTGTTCTGCTAACAATGGTTTTTACTAAGCTTTCTTAGGAAGTGAAAGCATTTAGCAAGGATACGGATGTTGGTTCCCAACCAGTGTTCCCTCCCTCCCAACTACTTTTGTTTCTTAATTTTTTAAGTAAAATACGTGTAGGAGGTAAAGTTATATTGAAAAGAATAAGAAGTAAAATTATTATAATTTAAAAAAAATTACTCAAGATAGTTATCAAATATTAAATTGTTCAGAGCTCTGACAATTACTGTTGGCCAGGAGCAGCAAGTGAAACTGATAGTTAAACATCTGAGTAAGGATTGGAACAGTTTCTGCTTCCACATATAAGTTTGTGGTCACCCTTCTGTCCTAAGAATAGGTACAAATCTAAGCAGACTGAAAATCAACACTTCTTTTTGTATCCATAAGAGAGGGGAGATCACATGGCAGATTGCTGCCTCCAGGATTGGAGAAAAAGATAGGTGAATACAGGGAGTCATGGCTTACTAGAGCAGAGACATATAGTCAGGAAGTACTATAGGTACCAGGGGTGGGGAAGGAAAATCTGCATTGTTATTGACAACATTGTCAGAGGCCAGTATGGACAAATCTGAGGTTTAACAACTCCAGGGAAAACCAGTAATAGGGAGTCCCTGCTTCACTACTGTGGGATTTACCTTCAGGAGGTCTGCCAGGCTCTCACATTACTCATCAGAAAAAAACACCTTCAGCCTTTGGGCAGGGAGAGAGGGGAAAAGGAACCCATTTTGAAATAATCCAGAGTACTCTGTTCTTGTTAATAAGGCCTCCCTTCCGGTGAAGCTAGTTAACCTGAGCCTAACTTGCTGGCATATTATCAGAACCTAAGTTATCTAGAGGACAGAGAAATATTCAACTCTGATCAATAACACTGATAAGCCTATAGCTATGCTAACTAAGGAACAAAGAAAAAAGACAAGTTACTAATATGAGAAGTGAGAAACATATGACATCACAAACCCAAAGACATGAAAAGTATAATAAAGGATTTATTATGAATAATTCTATGCATGCAAATCTGATAACTTAAATGAAATGCACCAATTCATTGAAAGACATAATTTCTAAAATTATATAAAAATAGATAATTCAAATATGTGTTTATTTGTTAAAGAAACTGAGTTAATATTTAATCTTACAAAACAGAAGACACAAAGCTCACATGGGTTCACTGGTAAATTCTATTAAACATTTTGTTAAAAATTAAACCAAATCTCTGCAATCTCATTCATAGAATAGAAGCACAGAGGATACTTGCTGACCTATTCTGTGAGGCCAGCTTACCCTAAAAACAAAACCAGACAAAGACAGAAAGAAAACTATAAATCAATATCTCTCATGAAATAAATGTAAAAGTCCTCAACAAAATATTAGTGGATCAAATTCAACAATGTGTACAAATAATTATATGTCATGACCAAATGAGATTTTTTACCAGGTATGGAAGGCTGATTCAACATTCAAATAACAATTTATGTAATCCATCACATCAATAGCCTAAAAAACCACAAACCCCATGATCATATCAATAGATGCAGAAAAAATATTAGTAATATCCAGTGCACACTCATGATAAAAACTCTCAGTAAATTGGGAATACAAGGGGACTTCTTCATCTTGAAAAAGAATATCTACAAAAAATCATACAGATAACATCATACTCAATGATGAGAAACTTGAATCTTTTTCACTAAGATCAGTTATAAAGCAAGGATATTTTTTCTCACTGTTCCTTTTTAAAATTGTACTAGAAGTCTGGTAATATATGTACTAGAGGAGAGCAAGAATTCAGGGTAAGAAAAATATCATGAATATACTTGGATAAAATATGTGAAAATCCTTTTATAAGCTTAGAATATGGAAGCTTTTTCAGTTATGATTTAATATCCATAATCCATAAAATGAAATATTGATAAATTTGACTGTAACAATATCAAATACTTCTGCATAGCAAAATGAAGGGATAAAAAGTACTGTAAACAAAGTCTGAAAACAAGTGACAAACTAGGAAAAATTATTTTCAGTTGATCTGTGAGAAGATTTAATCTTCCTAATTTATGTAAATATCTTACAGATATATAAAAGATGAAAGAATGAACAAAGGAAAGCAAATTTAAATATACCTTAAAGAGTAATTAAAAAAAATTCAACTTTGCCCTAAAGAGAAATGCAAAGTAAAAATAAAACAAGATACCATTTTTAACTTCTCAGATTAGCAATAATCCAAAAGGATGAGAAAATAAGAAAATATTCTGTGGGCCAGGCAAAGGGGAAACAGATACTTTCATACATTGCTGGTGGGAGGACAAGTGGTATAATGCCAATAAAAGGAGTTATAATAATATATCGAAATATTTGCCTGTATCGTATGACCAACTGATCTCACTTTCTAGAATTTATCTGGAATACATTTCTGCATAGATGAGATGATATAGCTATAAAGTAGGTAACTGAAATATTGTCTGTAACACCAGAAGAATGGAAATAACCCAAGTGTTCATCAGTGTATGTGTATGTATTAGTCACTCAGTCATGTCCAACTCTTTGCGCCCCCATGGATTGTAGCCCACTGGGCTTCTCTGTCCATGGAATTCTACAGGCAAGAATCCTGGAATGAGTAGCTTCTCCAGGTGATATTCCCAATCCAGGTCTTGAACCCCAGTCTCCTGCATTGCAGACAGATTCTTTATCATCTGAGCCACAAGGGAAGCCTGTGTTCATCAATAGGAGACTAGTAATATATCACTCTAGTAAGGCAGGTAAAGAAAATAAGGAAACTTTCTATATACTGATATTAAAGAGCTCAAGATACATCATTATCAGTTGAACAGGCAATTTTCATAGTATTGTCTATATCAAGTTTACCTTTATTTTAAACAAAAAGGGAAAATGAGTATATGTTTATGTTTGCACAAAACACCCCAGGGTGATGTACCCAAAAGTAATAACAATGGTTGCCTCTGATGGAATGAGATGGGGTGAATTAGATGATGGTGATTGAGTGAGTCTGAGACTTCTCATTGTTTACAATTTTGTCTTTTGGGTTTTTGAACTGTGTAAACATGAAAAATAAATATTTAAAAGTCAGTGAGTCAAAATGGTATATTCATAACATTTTTTGTTACTGATGTGTCATCACTCAGTCGTGTCACACTGAAATAGTTCCAAATTCCTCACTTCACTGATCAAAAAGATTTTGAGGTTTAGAATGTTTAATGACTTGGTTGAATTCACAAAACTAGATTGTAGTAAATTTGAAATTAGAAATGCTGTGACATACATTGATACCATCTGAAATTCTGAGTAGATTTTCTAAGACATCTCTATCAGTTCAGTCCTCACAGAAGCTGCAATGTCAAGAAAATTATTTTATCCAGGTACAGGGGTCAGGATGGAAATGTATTTGTATCCTTTCTCAAAGTATCATAAATGTGATAGGTCAAAATAAAACTCATAAAGTTAATCTACAAGGATTAAGTAAGGAAAAAATTAAAAGAAGTATGATACATGTGGAGATGTTCTTCATAAATTTATGTGGTTTGTGAGAAAAATCTGTATGGTCTTGGTTGTGCTTATTGAAAATGGAAATTTATGGATATAATCTATTTGCTTTTGATAAATTATATAGTTTAATATAAAATGAATATTTTAAAATTTGTGAAAATGTATATTTTAAATAAAAAGGCTTACTCTATAGTTTCAAGTTTAAATCCATGCTTTGTGAAATGAGATTGTGTTATTAAACACTGAAAACTTACAATGGAATTGAACAGTATAAATAAAATGAATAAAATGAGTGACTCTTTCCACAAACCTTTTAGGATCTAGAGTTGTTGAATATTTTAAAAACTGAATATGAAATTTATAATATAAAATGTTGTATTACAAAATATAATATAAAATGTAAATTTCTGTTGACTTAAATTTTTTTTTTAATCATTAGCTTCAATTTTGTTAATCTTTGCTTATATTCTTCTCAGTGGTACAGAATCCATCTGCAGTGTGGGAGCCGCAGGAGAGGAGGGTTCAATCTCGGGGTCAGAAGATGGCCAGGAGTAGGGCATGGTAACACATTCCAGTATTCTTGTCTAGAGAATCCCATGGACAGAGGAGCTGGGGGGCGGGGGGCGCGCTACAGTCCATAGGGTTGCAGAGTTGGACATTACTGAAGCAAATTAGCATACACACATATTCTTCTAAATCACTCTAGTATTAAATGAAAAATTTCTTCATATCAAAATCAAAATTTTCATGCTATCATAAGAGTTGTGTTTTATTGCCACACTTCTATAACATGTATTTCATTGTGATCATAAATTCAGGTCCTTAATCTCAGTTAAGCTTATTTTTAAAAAATTATACTACAGTGAGTCAGAGAACAGCTGAGATAAAAAGAAACCAAATTGCTTTTGCTTCTTTGTGTGTATTTATTTATTTTTACTTTATTTTACTTTACAATACTGTATTGGTTTTGCCATACATTGACATGAATCCACCACGGGTGTATACATTTGTAAAATGTCATTTGTATGGAACACCAGTGTTTATAAGGATTAGATGAATATGGAAATCTTCAAGCCAGGATTTGCAAATCTATTCTAGCAGCATAGGAGTTTAGGGCAGATCTTCTGTTGCTCTTCTCTATTACTCTCCTATTCTATGCAGTGCAAATTGTTGTTTTTTGCAGTAGAAATAGTTTTTAAGTTTAGCTAATGCAATCTAAGTGATGGAAAAGGTTTTAAAATCTAATATTTGGAATTTAAAGTATAGCAGTTGTTGTCCCAAAGTAGATTTTGAGAAATTTTGTTTGGTCATTTCGTTACACCATATTATAGTGTTTTGATCACCTTTTATTAACTCTGCTGGTGAGTAAGGGATTCTCTACTCTAAATAGTGTTAAATGGCTGATGTTGAGCCAGGTCAATTTGCCCTATGTACACAAGTCAAAATGCTGAGACACTAAGGTTTGCAGCAAAGAGAGAGACGGTTTATTTACAAGGCAGCCAAGTGAGAAGATAGGAGAACAAATCTCAGTTTTGCTTCCCTGGAGGCAAGGGACTTCCAGCATTTATGGGGTAAAGAATAGAGAAGCAAGGTAGTCCAAGGCATGGGAACTATAGGGAAAGGTGACTGGGAAAAATGAGCAAATTATCCAGTTGCACAGACTTAACTGGACTACAAGCCTCTGCTTGTTCTGAGAGTAATTTTTAGCCCTCTGATGTCCAGAGTCACTGAGGACACTTGTGCCTGTCCAGTTGAAGGGTTGATGGTCCTGTCTGTCTTAACTAACTCAACTTGAATTAGATGCGGTTGACTCCAAATTCGTAGAAAATAACAGGTAGAAATCTTACAGTATTGTTTAGGTTGGGTGCTGCCTGGAGGACAAGCAAGTGTTAAAATGATGTTGATTAGTGAAATGTGGTGAATTGGATTTCACCCACAGTCATGGGCAAGTACATGCCACCCAACAATCAAATGGAAGTTTATGAATCAAATATACTCACAACCCCAGAGGAGGATGTAACATGCCATGCAGGGATACAGAGTTGCACTCAGGAATACAGTGAATAAACAGGCTTTAGGAGGTAGGGTTTGTGGTAAAAAGAGGGTAGGGGTAACTCTGGGAGGGTGTGTTAGTTGCTCAGTCACTTCCTACTCTTTGTGATTCCATGGACCATAGGCCACTCTGTCCATGGATTTCTCCAGGCAAGAGTACTGGGGTGGGTTGCTGTTTCTTTCTACAGGGTCTGGGAGGGTATGATTGGCTTATTTGAATGATTTCAAGGACTTGGAAACAGGTAAAACTCATACGCTATGGATCATCAGATGGCGTCCAGATGGTCTAGCTGATAGAAGATCTGGCCAGGTAGGAAGTTTTCTTCCTGTGTGGAAGCATACCTGGTGAGAGCAAGGGGACCTGTGAAGTTCAAAAAGTCAAGGCAATACCATGGGGAATTTTGCACCTTATGATATATAGAATTGCAGTCTAAAATAGTATGTTCCTCTTGAAGAGAACTTTATTAATATTTTATTTTTTCAGTTCTGTCTTAAGTGAATTTTTTTGTTCTCCCCCTGAAAGCTCCAGAAATATTTCATTCTTCCATGTGAAATGTTCAATGTTATATAATTACATAGTACCTCTAATGTCTAAAATACCTAAATGGGTAGACTACAAATTTAACAATTTCTAAAACAGATTATATTCATGTGTAAAAAATTATGAAATGTTTTTCTATTTTGAAGATTTTTTTTAATTCATAAAATATAGGGAGAGGCAACATGGAATGTGATAGAATGGGAAAACAACACAGAACAAGTATAAGAAACAAAGGTTCTAATCTTGGTTCTTTTGGATATAGTTTAGTTGTTCTAGTCTTCAGCTTCAGCAGAAAATAGGATGGTAAAGCACATTTTTTATTTTCCTCCTGTCTCTAATATTATTTTAATTCATCTGAGTTTAAACATGGTTTAAAAATCCTTGGCCAGTTTGCATGTATATTTTAGTTTTTGTTCTGTAAATAATGACCCAAAGTTAATGGAACAGATGGCTATCAGAAGAAAATGATGTTTCAGTTGATACTAGAATGGAGGGAAGCCAAGGGAAAATACCTTCACTAAAATATTTTGTTGATGTTCACCTTGGCTATTAGGTACCAACTCATTCATATTATAGAATTATTACAAAGATCATAATTACTTAAGGTATTTACAAATACTTCACTTTTAAAAATAATATAAGTTCATCATATCCTTGCTAGTAAAACTTGTGCAGATAAAATGTAGCAGCTGTTCATTAAAAGAGAATTTGGTCACTTTCAGTATATGAGTTGAAGGGAAGCATCCTTTTACAGTGATTGTATTTATTCTTTTGGAATTTACTTAATACGGATTGAGAGAAAATAGGTTAACCACAACAAAAAATGAAAGGAGAGCTCTTGCTTATTTTTGTTTCTCTTACTACTTCTGGGAGTTGAAAACACACAAATAAAGATCTAACTTTGGCAGAAAGAAAAAATGAATCAAAATGAAACTCAAATCTGCTGCAGGCAAAAGAGGTGGAATATTCTTTTTTCTATGCAGTTTTGGAGATTATAGAATTTTGAGTGTGTGATACAATGGGGTTGCTATTGGTGGATTCTTGGGGCATTGTTTAAGTCATTCTCATTTCTCCATTTTTTTCTTTTATTTGTGAAAAAGCTTTGGGAAGTAATTTCTTTCAGAATGTTAAAAGATCGTGATGAAATGAGACTTACTTGGAAGAGGGAAAGCTTAGGATTGGCCTGGAGTTTAGCTCCAAGTAATGCTAAAGGTTCTTTTGTGTTTTTCTAAGTTGCTCAACCATTTTTATTGGAATAGGACAAATGGGGAGAAGAGAACAGAAGTTTTATGTCCAGGAATAAAAGTCATGGAGTTGTCTTCCCTTTTATTCATCTTCCAAGTTGGCAGTCCTTCAGTTCAGTTCAGTCGCTCAGTCATGTCCGACTCTTTGCAACCCCATGAATCACAGCACGACAGGCCTCCCTGTCCATCACCAACTCCCGGAGTTCACTCAGAGTTGCGTCCATCGAGTCAGTGATGCCATCCAGCCATCTCATCCTTGGTTGTCCCCTTCTCCTCCTGCCCCCAATCCCTCCCAGCATCAGAGTCTTTTCCAATGAGTCAGCTCTTCGCATGAGATGTCCAAAGTACTGGAGCTTCAGCTTTAGCATCATTCCTTCCAAAGAAATCCCAGGGCTGATCTCCTTCAGAATGGACTGGTTGGATCTCCTTGCAGTCCAAGGGACTCTCAAGAGTCTTCTCCAACACCACAGTTCAAAAGCATCAATTCTTCAGCTCTCATCTATTTCCCGTGGAGTGATGGGACCAGATGCCATGATCTTCGTTTTCTGAATGTTGAGCTTTAAGCCAACATTTTCACTCTCCTCTTTTACTTTCATCAAGAGGCTTTTTAGTTCCTCTTAACTTTCTGCCATAAGGGTGGTGTCATCTGCATATCTGAGGTTATTGATATTTCTCCCGGCAATCTTGATCGCAGTCCTTACTGTTGGGCAAAACATAAATTTGGAATCTGCAATGATGTCAACATTATATCCAAATTGAACATTATATAAATAAGTTTTATAAGGTCAGCTGCAAGTGAACACCCATCTGAGCATGAACTGAGATACTTTCTATATACTATGTCATTTTATTCCTTTGGCAATATTATCAAATATTCCATATACATAAAGTCTCCTCATTTATTATGGAAAAAACAGATTTTTTTTTTGGATTTTTGTACTTTTGAAACTTCCTCTGAGAAGATGTCTTTTCAGAGGTGTATTCTAAATATTCTTCATTTTAGCACTTTATTTTACTATTGATTGAGTGTTAGAATTGAAGCACATAAACACACATTTCACTAGCAGCAAGTGCTTTGAAATCAGTGACCAGATTACTCATCTTTCTTTGTCAGTTGTCACATAGAATGATAGAACATAGAAAGCAAATGATACTGAGTTTTATTCTTAATTCCTCTAATTAATTCTTATAGTTCCTACACCTTATCTACTTATTAAATTTTACCAATCTTTAAAGGCTCATCTCAGATACAATCTTTTGAAAGCAATTATTTTTTCTTTCCATCCGAATAATACATTTTTCCTACCAATCAACAATACTTTGGTTCTTGTCTTGCTTATGTTTCTTGTCTTAGTCTTCCTAGAATTAAATTTTTATGTGTATGCTTTATCACTAGCATTATATTAAAATATTCTATTCTCTTCAAAATATCTTTTAAATACTTTCTAGGGTCTTGTTTTAAGTTTTTATATTGCATCCTGGAGGAAAATAGACAAGTTGTTTTGCTCAGTGGAAATTATATTTTAATTGATATAGGAAACATAATGAATGTACTAATTAAACAGAATGTTAGAAAATAATATTATTGGAATAAAAACAAAAGTAAAACAATATAAAGGAAATAGAAGTGACAAAAGTTGTAGTTGCAAAGTAAAATAAGGTAATCAGAGTAGGCTATATTGGGAAGATGACATTTTTGTAAAGATTAGATTGGCAGTTAGAGAGTTAGCCATATCCCTCCCTGGGGATAGGGAAACATGCACGAGTGCTCCAGGCAGAGGAAACAGACAGTACAAAGGTCCTAAGACAGGATCATGGGAGACAGATCAGAGTAACGGAGGCCAGTATTGGAGAAGGAAATGGCAACCCACTCCAGTGTTCTTGCCTGGAGAATCCCAGGGATGGTGGAACCTGATGGGCTGCTGTCTGTGGGGTCACACAGAGTTGGACACGACTGAAGCGACTTAGCAGCAGCAGTAGCAGCAGAGGCCAGTATAATGGGAACGAGACCTGTTTGAAAGATGGGGTTGAGGTAGGAAATGATGTTAGGATGATTATGAGGGTCTAGATCATTAGGGTCTTTCTAAGCCCTTTATCCCCTTCATGGATCACAGCCTTCTTGTGGTGAAGGGGCTTGCATGACTCAATGAAGCTCTGAGCCATGCCTTTCCAAACTTCCAAGACAGACAGGTCATAGTGAAGAGTTCTGACAAAACGTGGTCCACTGGAGGAGGAAAAAGCAAAAAGATATGACACTGGAAGATGAGCTACCCAGGTTGTAACGTGTCTGATATGCTACTAGGGAGGAGCAGAGGGTAGTTACTGATAGCTTCAGAAAGAATGAAGGGGCTGGGCCAAAGCAGAAATGACACTCAGTTGTTGATGTGCCTGGTAGTGAAAGCAAAGTTCAATTCTGTAAAGAACAATATTGCATAGGAAGCTGGAATGTTAGGTCCATGGAACAAGGTAAATGGGATGTGGTCAAGCAGGATATGGCAAGATTGAACATTGACATCTTAGAAATTAGTGAACTAAAATGGATAGGAATAGGTGAATATAATTCAAATGACCATTATACCTACTACTGTGAGCAAGAATGCCTTAGAAGAAATGGAATAATCTTCAGAGTCTACAAAAGCATCCTAAATGCAGTCTTGGGTACAACCTCAAAAATGACAGAACGATCTCAGTTCATTTCCAAGGCAAACCATTCAACATCACAGTAATTCAAGTCTATGCTCCAACCATTGATGCTGAACAAGTTGAAGTTGACCAGTTCTTTGAAGACCTAGGGGCTTCCCTGGTGGCTCAAATGGTAAAGAATCTGCCTGCAATGTGGGAGACCTGGGTTGGGGAGATTCCCTGGAGGAGGGCATGGCAACCCACTCTAGTATTCTTGCCTGGAGAATTCCCATGGACAAAGGAGCCTGGTGGTCTACTGTTCATGGGTTTGCAAAGAGCCAGACATGACTGAGTGACTAAGTACACACACATGAAGACCTAAAACACCTTTTGGAACTAACATAAAAAAAAAAAAATCCTTTTCATCATAGGAGATTTGAATGCAAAAGTAGAAAGTCCAGAGATACCTGGAATAACAGGCAAGTTTGGTTTAGAGTACAAAATGTAGCAGGGCATAGGCTAACAGTTTTGTCAAGAGAAAACACTGGTCTTAGCAAATGCCCTTTTCCAACAACACAAGAGATGACCGGACACATGGACATCATGTGTCAATACTGAAATCAGATTGATTATATTCTTTGTAGCTGACGATGGAGAAGCTCTATATTGTCAGTTAAAATAAGACCAGGAACTGACTGTGGCTCAGATCATGGGTTCCTCATTGCAAAATTCAGGCTTCATTTGAAGAAAGTAAGGAAAAACACTAGACTATTCAGGTATGACCTAAATCAAATCCCTTATGATTGTACAATGGAGATGACAAGTAGATTCATAACATTGTACAGGAGGCAGTGACCAAAACCATCCCAAAGAAAAAGAAATGGTTGTTTGAGGAGGCTTTACAAATAGCTGAGGAAAGAACAGAAGCAAAAGGCAAAGAAGAAAATGAAAAGTATACCCAACTGAATACAGAGTTCCAGAGAATGGCAAGGGGAGATAAGAAGGCCTTCCTAAATGCAAAGAAATAAAGGAAAACAATAGATTGGGAAAGATGAGAGATCTCTTTAGGAAAATTGAAGATATCAAGGGAATATTTTATGCAAGGATGGGCACAATAAAGGACAGAAATGATAAGGACCTAACAGAAGCAGAAGAGATTAAAATGAGGTAGCGGGAATACACAGAAGAACTATACAAGAAAGTCTTAATGATGCAGATAACCATGATGGTGTGGTCACTCACCTAGAGCCGTACATTCTGGAGTATAAAGTCAAGTGGGCCTTAGGAAGCATTATTATGAACAAAGCTAGTGGAGGTGATGGAATTATAACTGAGCTTTTTAAATCCTAAAATATGATGCTTTAAAGTTCTGTGCTCAATATATTAGCAAATTTGGAAAACTCTGCTGGGACCACAGGACTGGAAACAGTCATTCCAATCTCAAACAAAGGCAGTGCCAAAGAAAATTCAAACCACCATACAATTGCACTCATTTCACAGCTAGCGAGTTTATGCTCAAGTCCTTTAAGCTAGGCTTCAGCAGCATGTGAACTGAGAATTTCCAGATGCACAGGCTGTGTTTAGAATAGGCAGAGGAACCAGAAATCAAATTGCGAACATTTGTTGGATCATAGAGAAAGCAAGGGAACTCCAGAAAAATATCTACTTCTACTTCATTGACTGCACTAAAGATTTTGACTTGTGGATCACAACAAACTGTGGATAATTCTTGAATATGGGAATACCTGACCACCATAGCTATCTCCTGTCTCTTGTATGCAGGTCAAGAAGCAGCAGTTAAAACTGGATTAGAATACTGGACCGGTTCAAAATTGGGAAGGGAGTATGACAAGGCTGTGTATCATCACCCTGTTTATTTACCTTCTATGCAGAATTCAGTTCAGTCGCTCAGGCGTGTCCGACTCTTTGTGACCCCATGATTCGCAGCACACTAGGCTTCCCTGTCCATCACCAACTCCCAGACTTCACTCAGATTCACGTCCATCGAGTCAGTGATGCTATCCAGCCATCTCATCCTCGGTCGTTCCCTTCTCCTCCTGCCCTCAGTCCCTTGCAGCATCAAAGTCTTTTCCAATGAGTCAACACTTCGCATGAGGAGGCCAAAGTACTGGAGTTTCAGCTTTAGCATCATTCCTTCCAAAGAAATCCCAGGGCTGATCACCTTCAGAATGGACTGATTGGATCTCCTTGCAGTCCAAGGGACTCTCAAGAGTCTTCTCCAACACCACAGTTCAAAAGCATCAATTCTTCAGCACTCAGCCTTCTTCACAGTCCAACTCTCACATCCATACATGACCACAGGAAAAACCATAGCCTTGACTAGACAGACCTTAGTTGGCAAAGTAATGTCTCTGCTTTTGAATATGCCATCTAGGTTGCTCATAAATTTTCTTCCAAGGAGTAAGCGTCTTTTAATTTCATGGCTGCAATCACCATCTGCAGTGATTTTGGAGCCCCAAAAAATAAAGTCTGACACTGTTTCCACTCTTTCCCCATCTACTTCCCATGAAGTGATGGGACAGGATGCCATGATCTTCATTTTCTGAATGTTGAGTTTTAAGCCAACTCTTTAACTCTCCTCTTTCACTTTCATCAAGAGGCTTTTTAGTTCCTCTTCACTTTCTGCCATAAGGGTGGTGTCATCTGCATATCTGAGGTTATTGATATTTCTCCTGGCAATCTTGATTTCAGCTTGTGTTTCTTCCAGCCCAGCGTTTCTCATGATGTACTCTGCATACAAGTTAAATAAGCAGGGTGACAATATACAGCCTTGACGTACTCCTTTTCCTATTTGGAACCAGTCTGTTGTTCCATGTCCAGTTCTAACTGTTGCTTCCTGACGTGCATACAGATTTCTCAAGAGGCAGGTCAGGTGGTCTGGTATTCCCATCTCTTTCAGAATTGTCCACTGTTTATTGTGATCGACACAGTCAAAGGCTTTGGCATAGTCAATAAAGCAGAAATAGATGTTTTTCTGGAACTCTCTTGCTTTTTCCATGATCCAGAGGATTTGGCAATTTGGTCTCTGGTTCCTCTGCCTTTTCTAAAACCAGCTTGAACATTAGGAAGTTCATGGTTCACATATTGCTGAAGCCTGGCTTGGAGAATTTTGAGCATTATTTTACTAGCGTGTGAGATGAGTGCAATTGTGTGGTAGTTTGAGCATTCTTTAGCATTGCCTTTCTTTGGATTGGAATGAAAACTGACCTTTTCCAGTCCTGAGGCCACTGCTGAGTTTTCCAAATGTGCTGGCATATTGAGTGTATCACTTTCATAGCCTCATCTTTCAGGATTTGAAATAGCTCTACTGGAATGCCATCACCTCCACTAGCTTTGTTCATAGTGATGCTTTCTAAGGCCCACTTGACTTCAAATTCCAGGATGTCTGGCTCTAGATAATTGATCACACCATCGTGATTATCCAGGTCATGAAGATCTTTTTTGTACAGTTCTTCTGCGTATTCTTGCCACCTTTTCTTAATATCTTCTGCTTCTGTTAGGTCCATACCATTTTTGTCCTTTATCGATCCCATCTTTGCATGAAATGTTCCTTTGGTATCTCTAATTTTCTTGAAGAGATCTCTAGTCTTTCCCATTCTGTTCTTTTCTTCTATTTGAAGAGTTGAGTCATTGGAAAAGACTCTGATGCTGGGAGGGATTGGGGGCAGGAGGAGAAGGGGACGACAGAGGAAGAGATGGCTGGATGGCATCATGGACTCGATGGACGTGCGTCTGAGTGGGTTCTGGGAGATGGTGATGGACAGGGAGGCCTGGCTGCTGTGATTCATGGCGTCGCAAAGAGTCGGACATGACTGAGTGACTGAACTGAACTGAACTGAACTGCATTGATCGCTGAAGATGGCTTTCTTATCTCTTCTTGCTATTCTTTGGAACTCTGCATTCAGATGCTTATATCTTTCCTTTTCTCCTTTGCTTTTCGCTTCTCTTCTTTTCACAGCTATTTGTAAGGCCTCCCCAGACAGCCATTTTGCTTTTTCCATGGGGATGGTCTTGATCTCTGTCTCCTGTACATCAAGTAAAATAACAGGCTGGATGAATCACAGACTGGAAGCAAGATTGCCATGAGAAATATCAACAATCTCAGATATATAGATGATACCACTCTAATGGCAGAAAGCAAAAAGGAACTAAAGAGTCTCTTGATAAGGGTGAAAGAAGATAGTGAAAATGGTGGCTTGAAACTCAGCATTCTAAGAGCTAAGTTCATGGCTTTGGGTCCCATCACTTCATGGCAAATAGAATGAGAAAAAATGGAAGCAGTGTCAGATTTTATTTTATTTTATTGGGCTCCAAAATTACTGTGGGCAGTGACTGCAGTTCTGAAATTAAAAGAGAGTTGCTCCTTTGAAGGAAAGCTATCATGAACCTAGACAGGCTGTTACAAAACGGAGACCTCATTTTGCTGGCAGAGGTGAGTATACTCAAAGGTATGTTTTTCCAGTAGTCATGTAGATGTGTGAGAGTTGGACCATGAAGAAGTCTGAGCGGCAAAGAATTGATGTTTCAAATTGTGGTGCTGAAGAAGATTCTTGGGAGTCCCATGGACTACAAGAAGATCAAACCAGTCAATCCTGAAAGAAATCAATTCTGACTGTTGGAAGGACTGATGCTGAATTGAAGCTCCAATATTTTGGCCACCTGATGAGACGAGCCAACTCATTGGAAAAGACCCTGATGCTGAGAAAGACTGAAGGGAAAAGGAGAAGGGGGAAACCGAGGATAAGATGGTTAGATAGCATCATTGACTGAATGGACAGGAATTTGAGCAAGCTGTGTAAGATATGGACAGTGGAGCCTAGCATGCTGCAGTCTATGCAGTCTCACAGTGGGTCGTGACTTAGCAACTGAAGAACAGCAGCAAGCCCTTTAAAAGAGTTTGTGTTTTACATAGATAAAATCTGCAGATATTGCAAGAATTTTAGCAGATTAGTGACGTGACCTGACTGTTTTAAGAGGACAAAGTGTAATTACTGTATTGAAAATATTTTTAGGTTTGCCAAGGATAGAGCAGGGAGACTAAGAGAATATTGCAGTAGAGGAGAATATAAGCAGTTTAGTTTAAGAAATGTCAGTGTGATGTGCATTAAACATTTTATATATGCATGAGTAGCTACACATTCTTTTGCTAAGTGTTGTTTACAACTAGTTATTTATTATGTAGAAGTTAGCCATATAACACATAAAAACATCACTATGTTTTCCTCTTACTTTATGTGATAGTATTCTTAGGTAATAAGAGAAGTTTATTTTCTGTCCAATTAATAGTTTGAGAACTAGAGTAAATATTTTTAATTTCAGAATCTTTGGTAAAGATTTTACCAAACTGTAATATATTAGGTAATAAGAAATTGAAAAAAATAACACTTTGTGGCTTATAGATTTCTGTAGATTTGTGAAAACATGGCATATTTTTCACATTGATGGTTTTAAGGTATACCTGTCATATTAACTTTCTGGTAAAATGTCAGGTATTTTGAAAATTAGCACAACGAATGAATCAGACACACAAAGATAATTTCTTTGCCAGCCCATAAAATATATGCAGTCCTCCTATGCCTGAATACCCCTTTATTTTTTTTCATGATTTATCATTGAAATGTGAGTTGACAGTTTTATGTATAGGTTGCAAATCTGGCTTACTTTATCAACCCATGTATATTAATATGTATGTATGGTAATTTTTGTTGCTTGTAGAATGGCCTTTAGACACTGCTTCAGTTCTATGCAATTTAATAGGTGAAGTGTTGCAAGGTGTACTTTCCATGGGTTTGTTTTTATTAAACTAGTGAACTAGACTAGAAATTTGCTCAGTAATCATTACTTTGTTATTATATTCCTATACTTGATCAAAAAAATAAAATGTGAGATATATTACCATATATAGGCATATATAATCCATTCACCAATGTAAATGTTGCTTCTATTTATGGAAACTCAATAACTTCATTGAAGCAAGAGAGTCATTTTGGAAGTGTAATTTTTACAAAATGATGGCACACATTTTCATAAATTTCCAGAAATTATCTGAATTAGAGTAATTATGATCCACCAAGTGATTCTTAGCTTTCTAATATAATTTTAAGAGAAAATAAAACTTCATAAGCTCTAGTTATTCTAGCACATGTCAAATATCATTATCAGCTAGACTTGGTTATAAAGATTAAAAGCCTCCCTTTGTCTTTTTCCCTTAACTTTTCTTGATGTTGTGTTTCAAAGATTTAAGAGTTGGTGTTTTGCAGTCAAGAATTTATATTTGAATCCTCAATCCAAGCATTTCCTGAGTGACAGAATTGAACAAATTTTCTAAGTGTCAGCTTTTGAACTATGAATTGAAATAACAACAGTAATTGATTCACAAATTTTAATGGTATGAGTAATTGAGATAAGAGAGGTAAAATGTTTACTATTCTGTCCTACACTAAATTACCTCATAATATTTCTATTATTATGACTCTCATCATCATCATACAGGTAGGATATATATAATAATATTTTCTCTGTTTATCGACAGTTGCTCTATCCTATAAAACCCATAGATTGTATATCTGCTCAGAATTCTTACACTTAAAAGTGTTATTTGTCTTTTGTATATTCTGTAGTTACACTGATCCATTTTCATGTGTGTGTAAACATGCCCAAGTTTCTTTAAAAACAACAATAAAATAGTCCTCAGATCCAGATCCATTCTCTTAACCTGCATCCCCCTCCAACTGTCAACCTTCTGCCTGTGCAGTAGCACCATCCCAGGTTCTTGAAAGAGTTGCTATGCTTGATTTCTTTATTCTCCACTTCACACTCATTTCTTCATTGTGGATTTGACCTTTATCTTTCTTGTCAAATCCATCTGAGAATTCCATGGTCTTAATAGCTATAAACACAATGAATATTTTTCCAGCTTTTTCTTGTCCTACTTTAGTGACATTTACAAAATTGGCTACTTACACTCTTTTCAGTATCTCACCAAACCATCAGTGTCCCAGCTTTCTTTGTTTTCTCTCAAGCCTGACTGTTCCTTCTTAGTTTCCTTCCCTTATCCTTTAAAGTTTTTGTTTGTTTGTTTGTTTTTTGATGTTCTAGTTTCTCAGGAACTCTTAATGACTTCACCAAAGTTCACATTTTAAAAAATACTTTCAATTTTTCAGTAAATTTTTGCACAACAGTAATTTTAAAAACCAAACAATAAAAACACCTAATTGTTCTGGCTCAAAAAGCAGAACACATATTTGATTTCTTTCCCTCACCTTTACATTCACTACATCAGTATATCCTGTCACTTCTACATTTGTATATAGTATAAAAACTCTGATGACTGTCCTCAGTTTCCATGATCATTATCTCCACTGGGATACAATGTTATTGTTTTCTATGTAGCTATAAGATAAATAAGAGGAGTAAGTACAATAGTATAATATAGCATAGTTAGATTTGTTATGTTGTGACAAGTGTTGTGGGGAAAAATTAAGCAAGGAAGGGCAGTAGGTATGTTCTAGAAGTGGATGTGTCTCCAGTTTTAAAGAAGAAGTTGAATGTAGGCCACACTGAAAAGGGGACATACAAATAAACATTTGTAATGTGTGTTATTCCAAAGAAATTTGCTTAAATAATTCAAGCTGCCTGAATTTTTTATAAACAAGATAAAAACACAAGAACTTTACAAAAATTAATTCAATATAAATCATGACATGTGAAAACTAAATGCATTTAACATGTTAAATGTGATCTTGAATGTTTTTTCCTAAGTTTTATTATAAATTTGAAGACAATGTAATGGAGGTCTTTAGAGAGAAGGAATTGCTGGTATACTGTGGGTTTCCTCTAACGTCTTATGATCAGGCAGTATCTCCTCCTTATCTCAAAACAAATGAGAGTGTACTTCAAGTGAACCAAGTTTGTATTCAAGTGTGAAATGCACTTAAATGTATTCAAGTATGAAAGTCTAAATGCACGAGAGCAGAGCTAAAGTCTAAATGCACACTTGAATGTATTCAAGTGTGAAAGTAAATGCACGAGAGCAGAGCTAGTTTCCTTGGAACAAGTTCAGATGTACTACTTTGAGAGAGAATGGAACTTCCACTGGCTGCCAAAACAGAAGTATTGTGTTTTTCATGAGCTTCAGAAGGAAATGGCAACTCACTCCAATACTCTTGCCTGGAAAACTGCATGGATGGAGGAGCCTGGTAGGCTGCAGTCCATGGGGTTGCTCAGAGTTGGACACGACTCACTGACTTCACTTTCACTTTTCACTTTCATCATTGGAGAAGGAAATGGCAACCCACTCCAGTGTTCTTGCCTGGAGAGTCCCAGGGACAGGGGAGCCTGGTGGGCTGCCGTCTATGGGGTCGCACAGAGTCAGACATGACTGAAGTGATTTAGCAGCAACAGCAGCAAGAAGAATACTGAACAAAGTTCTAATAGTGAGTCGTTCCTAAAAGATGCTTTACAGGAGGACTGCGCATCAGAAATGAGGTAAGGCTGGAAGTCTAGCATGGTCCTATAAGAGATGGGACATGAGGGATGGGGACGGAAGCATCGGCATGACAGAGGAATACTGTCAATCACTTTAGAAACTTCAGGAAGCAACTATGAAGAATGTCTTACATGAAAAAGAGTTAGCTTTTCACAACTCAAATGATACCAGTGTTGATTTACAACCTTTCCAGATAGCTGCGACTTCTTACTCTTATCTCTCCCCACTTCTCTTGCTTCAAGTTGGATTGTACCCTAAAGTGTGGGTCAGTAGATCAAGACAAAGCAACTATGCATTTCTTTTCCTTTGATTGCTTATCAGCTAAAGAGAGAGAAATTATAGATTTGAAGAGAGTTAAAGATTTTATATTAGACTGACAGGGATTTATATAAACTGAAAGGAATGAGAAATCTGTGAGATTTTCCTGAGGTTTCATTTAACCTTGGGAAATAAAATCAGTCTACAGAATGCACTGCAAGGGGAAGTTATGAGGAGGAATAAAGTTTCTCTCTGATTACATTCTATTGCATCCAATTTTTCAGTAAACCGAGTATGTGTAATTTTATAAATTCCATTAAGTTCTTCACTGAGTTATAATTGTTTCTGTTAGGAACTCTGTTGATTAAATTCATTTGTTCTGTATCTAAAATTAGAGATCAGTTCATTTAATAGGAACAATTTGGCAAATTATTCCTAATGATAAATTCAGGAATAATTGTGAATGACTTTGAAATGCAGAAAAAAGATCATTGGGTATTCTTTCTAGCTCATCCTTCACTGCCTTTGAGCTATATAACCACTCTAAGTTGTAGATAAATGATGGCAATGGATGTAATTTTCTCAGAGGCATGTAAAATAAATCTTGTTCGGTAGAAGTACTATTGATTTCCTTCTCTCTCCCAAAGAAGTCAGTTTTCAATCTATTGAACAAATTCATTTCATCATTCCTGATTACTTAATATGTATCTCTTAATTCTCCTTTGAAGAGTTTTATAATATATTACTAATCCTGCCACTAATTAATGAGTTAAATAAAAATCTTATGTTCATTTTCTGTATGAGGATTATGATTTTATTCTTTTCTATAGTTTGTCCATATTTATTTTTTATTGTTTTAATTGAAGTATAGTTGATTTATATTAATTTCAAATACAAAATATAGTGTCATTAATTTTACTTATTATACTCCATTAAAAGTTATTACAAGATATTAGCTATTATTCCCTGTGCTATTTAATATGTCCTTGTTGCTTATCTATTTTATACATAGTAGTTTGTATCTCAATCCTATGCCCTACCTTGCTCCCCCTTTTCTTTCTTTACTGGTAATCACTACTTTGTTTTCTGTATCTGTAAGTCTGTTGGTATATAACTGTTTATAGTATTCTCTTATGATTTTTTTGTAGCTTTGTGGTTATTTCTCCTCATTCAGTTTTTATTTTATTTGGCTGTCTCTTATTTTTGGTGAGCCTTCTTGGCTAGAGGTTTTTCAATTTTGTTTATCTTTTCAAAAAACTAGCATCAATGATCTTTTCTCTGATTTATTATTGTTAAGTATAATAGAAACAAAGGGCTTCCCAGTTGGTACTAGTGGTAAACAATGTGCCTGCCAAGCAGAAGACCTATGTTTAATCCCTGGATTGGGAAGATACCCTGGAGAAGGAAATGGCAACCCACTCCAATATTACTGCTTGGAAAACTCGATGAATAAAGGAGCCTGGTGGGCTACAGTTCATGGGTTGCAGAGACACGATTGAGGAACTGAGCACACACATAACATAGTAAAAGCATATGTTTATTCTATTAATAGTTGGGTTTATTTTCCCCAAATCAGTAATCTTACTGATCAAATGTCACAGTACTTACTTTTGAGTTATGTTTAATATTAAGACAGATTTAAATTTGTTCAATTAAATTGAATAATTATTTTGTCATACTTTTTATTTCTACTGTAATTATGTTTTATACTATGCCAGTTCAAGGGAAATTTCTGAGATCTTTCAGTTCAGTTCAGTTGCTCAGTCGTGTCTGACTCTTTGTGACCCGTCAATCACAGCATGCCAGGCCTCCCTGTCCATCACCAACTCCTGGAGTTCACTCAGACTCATATTCATCGAGTTGGTGATGCCATCCAGCCATCTCATACTCTGTTGTCTCCTTCTCCACCTGCTCCCAATCCCTCCCAGCATCAGAGTCTTTTCCAATGAGTTAACTCTTCACATGAGGTGGCCAAAGTATTGGAGTTTCAGCTTTAGCATCAGTCCTTCCAAGGAACACCCAGGACTGATCTCCTTTAGGATGGACTGGTTGGACCTCCTTGCGGTCCAAGGGACTCTCAAGAGTCTTCTCCAACACCACAGTTCAAAAGCATCAGTTCTTTGGAGTTCAGCTTTCTTCACAGTCCAACTCTCACATCCATACATGACCACAGGAAAAACCATAGCCTTGACTAAGTGGACCTTTGTTGGCAAAGTAATATCTCTGCTATCTAGGCTGGTCATAACTTTCTTTCCAAGAAGTAAGCGTCTTTTAATTTCATGGCTGCAATCACCATCTGCAGTGATTTTGGAGCCCCAAAAAATAAAGTCTGACACTGTTTCTACTCTTTCCCCATCTATTTCCCATGAAGTGATGGGACCAGATGCCATGATCTTCATTTTCTGAATGTTGAGCTTCAAGCCAACTTTTTCACTCTCCTCTTTCACTTTCATCAAGAGGCTTTTAGTTCCTCTTCACTTTCTGAGATCTTTAAATAATCTAAAACCACAGTCTGATATTACCTTAAGCTACCTAATGGATACTCATTTATATACCTAAATAATTTTTAAGTAAGATAGATTACCAGAGTCTAGTTATTAAACATCATTTTGATTCTGTATGCCTTTTTAATTTAATCTAATATTCTATAGAGAGGCTTCAGCTTTGGGTCATGAATGTGTAAGAGACATATGTCTCTAACATATGTCTCTAACATATGTGATGTTAGAGAGTTTTATTGTGTACGTTCATGGAGCTGCTAGTAAGACAGTTCTCATTTATCCAACCCCTTGCTTTTTCGATGAAATTGTAGTTTACTTTTGTTAAAAGTTATCTATACTAGGAGCAGTGGTAACAAAGAAATGCAAGTGTGTGTCTGTTTTTTGTTTATCAAGAAGAAAGTATAGGGTTTTCTTAATGCAGAAGTTTTCAGGAGTCTTAGTCTCTGAACCTTTAATACTTGTACTTCAAAAAGCTTTTGTTTGTGTGTATTAACTCTCTACATTTACTGTATTGGAAATAGAAACTGACATTTTTAACACTTACTGATTCCTTTGAAGATAGTGATAATGAACACATTGCATTTTTAACATAAATAGCATTTTGATATTATTGCAAAAATTATTTTGACCTTGCAGACCCCATGAGAGAATCACTGTCCCTAAAGTGTCTATTTGGAGAAGGCAATGGCAACCCACTCCAGTACTCTTGCCTGGAAAATCCCAAGGGCGGAGGAGCCTGGTAGGCTGCAGTCCATGGGGTCTCTAAGACTCAGACACGACTGAGCGACTTCCGTTTCACTTTTCACTTTCACACACTGGAGAAGGAAATGGCAGCCCACTCCAGTGTTCTTGCCTGGAGAATCCCAGGTATGGGGAAGCCTGGTGGGCTGCTGTCTATGGGGTCCACAGAGTCAAACATGACTGAAGTGACTTAGCAGCAGTAGCAGCAGCAGCAGCAAAGTGTCTGTTGGTTCCAGAGAATAATAGGGCATAATGAAGTATAACGTTTGGATTCATTCAATTTGGGGGTGAACTTGCAAAGTTTCTAATTAGTGCCTTTAGCAACAATAAAAGGAGTTATTTTTCAGTCTGATGCAATCCACAAAGGTCCGTCTAGTCAAGACTATGTTTTTTCCAGTGGTCATGTATGGATGTGAGAGTTGGACTATAAAGAAAGCTGAGCACTGAAGAATTGATGCTTTTGAACTGTGATATTGGAGAAGACTATTGAGAGTCCCTTGGACTGCAAGGAGATCGAACCAGTCCATCCTAAAGGAGATCAGTCCTGGGTGTTCATTGGAAGGACTGATGTTGAAGCTGAAACTCCAATACTTTGGCCATCTGATGCAAACAGCTGACTCATTTGAAAAGACTCTGATGTTGGGAAAGATTGGGGGCAGGAGGAGAAGGGGATGACAGAGGATGAGATGGTTGGATGGCATCACTGCCTCGATGGACATGGGTTTGGGTGGACTCTGGGAATTGGTGATGGACAGGGAAGCCTGGCGTGCTGCGGTTCATGGGGAAGCAAAGAGTTGGACATGACTGAGAGACTGAACTGAACCTAGGTAGTAGAGATTCTGTGTTGTATTAGATTAATTTTCTATGTCTTTTGCTGAATTTAAAGTCTTCTTTACTACTTAAAGAAATGAGAAAGAAGACAGTTTTCTTCATTTTTGAAAAAAAAAACTATTAAGTTCTTCACAATTGCATTATTTTCTATGTGTCCTTAAAACTTTTGCTTGTCACTGCGAATAAATACAAAACCAACTATGGCTTCTCAGGCAACCACAATCTATCCTAATCAAGTGCTCAAATCTCTGACAACTCCTGATTTCATCATTTCCAAAATCTACACTAAAACTTATAAAATGTCTACTTATAATTTTCTTTGAGATTTTCCAATCAGCTTTTGAGAAATCACATATATTCCTTTTCCTCTTTATGTAAAGGGAAATGTTGGAAATCATTAGGTTGGTTTCATGTATTGCTATTGTAAGAGCTGCATAGAAAACTGTCAGATCAGAAGATATGCCCAGTCTTCCCTTAGTTTCTGCAGGTAAAGCATTAATAATATAAATATTTTAGAGACAGTATGCATTGTGGGAAGAATGGAGATTTGTCAATAGGTTTCTTTCCATGATATGTACTTATCCTCAGGGAAAGCACTAATTAATGCTTATAAACTATGCTGCCATAGAGAATTTTAGTCTCCTCCCCTGATATTATTACTTATAGAAATAAAATAACCACAACCAGAAATTAATCCAATATCATCCACAGATATTTTTACTTTACTGTTTGGCTTTCTTGAAGACTTTGATACAAGCTACAGGTTAGAGAATGTGCTATCAAAAAAGAAAGACAGTCTCAGAGATTTGTGGAAAAGTACTCCATCAGGCATTTCAAACTATGGACACTAAGGCATAGACTTGAAGGTAGAGCCTCTTAGCAAACATCACTTCAATAACTTTCAGATCATACAAGTGACCTGAATCAGAATTTCCAAGGCTCATTTTAATACAGAAGTCAGTATTAAATACAGTATTTAATACAGAAATCACCTGCAAGTGGATGTGTAACCTAGGTTCCAGCAGAAAAACAAAAACACACAAACAAAACCAACCCCAAACTAATTACATAGGAATGAGTGCACTGATGAGAGAAATTACATTGTTTATTTATTGCAGTATTATTGGTGTTTTTTGAATGTTCCATTTTCCAAATATACATGGAAGTCCTTTTTCTTTTTTCTTAAGCTATTTGCAACTCAAAACAGTTAATTACTCATTTAGTAACTCTAACAATTTAGCATTTATTAATTGAAATAATACATTTAAAATAATATCTGATTCTCAATGACCTCCCAGAATTCTTAAAATCTGAGTCTCTTGACTTTTTATGGAAAAATAAAAATAGATTGCATTAGTACTTTAAAAGTCTGTTCTCATTTTTACCAATACATATGTGACAAATTACATAATCACAGCCACACCTGCAGTATCATATGATTCTGTGTTCCTTATTGAATTGGGTGTGATAAGATGGTTTTTAATAAGAATGCTTGCTTTATTGACAACACAAGGCATACAAAGTTCTGTTAGGAGAACTGACCTTACAGAGCTGAGTCTCCAAGGTGGTAAGAAAGGTAATTTCTGATAAGCCAGGAGCCTTAGAAAATTTTGAGGATCTCTGAAAGAGAATTCTTTCATTCAAATGTATGAGCACTGTAGTACAGATTTGCTGGAGGTAATTTCTTGTTTTTGTTTTCCTATCCTCTGAATAATGAATACATAGAGATATTTGAAATGATGATCTTAATTTTTTTTAATGGAAACATTTGGGTGGAAATGAATTTTGTGTACTTGTGAATTTATTCAGTGCTGTATGGCACTTGATTAGTAAAAGAATTCTAAAGGAAGCTTACAGAGTTAATGAAAAAATCTTACTTGATCTACATAAAACTAGATCAAACCTAACAAGACTAGTCTCTTTTTCTGTGACCAATAATAAAATGTATTTGATATCATAATGAACGTAAGGTGGGAAGACTGTCAGAAAAATGAGTGTGAGTGGACAAATGGAAATTGGCAGAAATTAGTACCAGATGTCTTATTTAGTGCACAAATCCTACTTATCTCTGTCTTTTTATAATCTTTGAGCTATTTTTACAACCTTGTAAATTGTAGATAACTGCTAGTGATACAAATAATTCTTGGTTATTATATGTAGATGCATTTGATGAGTGGAGTGCAGTTGATTTCTACAAACCTTGTTGAAGAATCAATATATTATGTCTATTAATCACACTAATTTCAATATTCCTGTTTGCTTATATATGTATCTGCTTTTTGGATAATCAATTGACCAGATGTAACATCCTTCATGCTCTCTCATTAATTAATAAATTAAACTACTTATTTGAAATTTGTTCATATATTTAGATGAGAATCATGGTTTTACCTTTTTCAAGTTTATGCTTTAATGTTACTGACATACATATTATTTCAGTTTGTCTTTCAAGCCCTTAGTGTCATTTTTTTCAACTTCTACTGTGTAACAGGTTCCATTTAAGTAGATTTACATGTCCTTTCAATTCTAAGAACCACTCCACACTGTAGGTATTAGTATGTTCATTTTACATCTAAGATCAAGATGCTAAGTGGCAAAATAATGATTTAATCTATTTCTGATGCCTGTACCATTAGTAACAGTTTGTTAACTTTTCAGATGTTTAAAGCTCCAAAATGCAAATGATTGATACTATCACTTATTATCTACTTTGATATAACACAATTTGGTTTAATTGTTTTGATTATCATTCAGAAAGTAAACTATAAAAAAATCTTCTAGGCAAAGTCTCAATGAGATGAAGGAAACTGGCATCAAATGTATACATTCTGTTGACAACAAAAGAAACCTCCATAAATAATCCTAGAGAATTGGCTGCTTTATTATTGATAAACCTTTTTAAAATTGGCCAACTTCCTAACTTCCAACCTTCCAGAGAACCTATTAACCTTAGATGGTATTGTTTTGAACAGTTTTTAGAATCATCTACTTTATCACCAAAAGCCAGGAATGCTTGTTCATTTTTATGTTGTTTTCAGTTTTGTTTTTTATAAAAATAGAATTCTTTATGGAGCTGACTTTCCTACATACCCCAGCCATGTGACTTGCTCATACTTAGATATAAGGTAACATTTTGAATGTCTTGCTATAAAACATTTTCTCTGTCTAAATTGCAAGGCCTTTGCATTTTTCTTTCTTTTCAAAGTTTTCTCTATTCTATAACTATGGGTCTCCAATAACTATTTTGTGAGGACAATAAATTATTGTTCCCTCTTGTTCCAGAATTCTTTTACCAAATATCTACTTGTCTTCAGATGTTGGCCAATTTTTGCTTTCTCCTAAATTAAAAAGTCCAGACAAAAGCTACACTGAAACTTGTGATAGTTTTGGATAATTTATATCTTAATTTCTCTTTTCCTTCATGATTGAATTTTGGTAAGACACAGAGAGCCTTTCTCCCCCTGTCAGTTTCTGTATATCCAGCAACATAAGAGAATCCATTGTGTGGGTAATTATGTCAGCCTAATCAATGCTTACCTCATAAATTTGTGAGAATTAAGTATATATATTATAATATCTAAGCCCCTTTTGAACACATACCAAATTTCAGTTTCCTCTCTTGTTTTTCTTTTATGTTTAGTTTTGTCTGTTCTATCACTGATTATCAGTGATATCCTAGATATACCTACTATGCTTACCCAGCTCTTATTTGGATTAGTTCTTCTTATCTGAAAGTTGTTTAACTCATCTACTTGAGTATTTCTTTGGAAAGATGTGTTTATACTTTAATGATTCTTAGATTTTCTTTCTCTTTTCTATTTGTTGCCTTACTTTTTAGCCCCATATTTAATTCTTGAGTCTATGTTTGTTTTACTTCCTCTTCTTTATAATATTTATATATTCAAGTTTGTACTTGAAGCTGATTACTTCAAATATTCTTATTTTCTTTATGATGGGGCTTTCAAATGTGTAAGGGTTTTTACACTTTTTTTCTGTAAACTTATCCTCAAAATTAGCAAGTCAAGACTGATTTTGTTAGTTTCTCCAAGATATATATCATTTGAAAATTCTTGATTTGGGATCATCCTACCATAATGCCAATCTCTACTCAAAGTGTAATGGGCTAAAAACAACCCTGAAGCTTTTTCAAATTACCTTCTTTTACTTGTGATATGTTCATACCAGTATCAACATCCACTTTAGAAAAAAAAATATATATATATATATATATTTAATTGAAGAGTGAATTGCTTTACAGAATTTTGTTGTTTTCTGTCAAACATCAATATGAATCAGCCTCAACCTCCACTTTTTCTTTTTCAAATAAGGATCTTAAATTTCTTCTTCCTTTTCTACTTAAACAGGTACTATTTTCATCAGTCATTGTCGGTTTTATTGGGCTAATTGGTAAGAGTTAATCATTTTGTTTTCTATTCTCACTCATTGTAATACAGCTACATCTTGCTGCTGCTGCTGCTAAGTCACTTCAGTCATGTCCGACTCTGTGTGACCCCATAGATGGCAGCCCACCAGGCTCTGCTGTCCCTGGGATTCTCCAGGCAAGACAGCTACATCTTAGAATTTCTTAAACACACTTTGCTTTCCATATGTCCTTCCTCCATTCTGTCATGTTACTGCTAAATTCTAAAATCTTTAATTTTAAAACCCTTCACTTTTCTGTGTTCATTTATAGATTCAACTATTAAATTCTTTCCATTTTTCTCATCACTGGCTCCTTAGTTTGATTTACCAGTTGTAGCTCACATGCTTCACAATCCTTAGATTATATTGCTCAGTCAATCCCAGCTTTGTTATGTTTGTCATATCTGTAAGTTCAGTAATTTTACAAATCAAGTAAAAAATAACATGGGAAACATTTTTTCTAGAGACATATGCTCTAATGTTAAATTATATCTGGGAAAAATTTCTTAAGAATTTGCCATCCATAGCTGAATTAAGAATCAGTAGAAATCTCCTTATCCATTCTGACTTGATGTTCAGTTGTGAAGTCGTGTCCAACTCTTCATTACCCTGTGGACTGCAGCACGCTAGCCCTCCCTGTCCCTCACCATCTCCAGGAGTTTGCCTAAGATCATATCCATTGAATCGGTGATGCTATCCACCCATCTCATCCTCTTCTGACACTGGCACCGAATGCAGACTTTTTATTTTATTCAGTGTTGTAAAGGTGCTGTTGAGCATATTTTTTTCATTCAATCATTCTTTCCATCATTCACTCATTTGTTAAGCAGGTTTTTGAGGGTGATCTGTATATCCAACCCTTATGAACATATATAAAAACAAGATGCACTGTATTTAAATTGCTTTAGTGTAATCGGGTAAGAAAATAAGTAAAATATTAATATGCAGTGTGATAAGGATCACAATTAAGATATGGTAGAAATGCTATGAAAGGATAACCTTCAGAAGTTTTGAAATGCTATAAAGGGGAAAGAGGAGAGGATTTATCTGGAGGGAGAAACAACACAAAACTTCCGGGCATAGGGATTACTTGTAAAATGGCATGGCAGGTGCTTGTGGAAAAGCAGTGTGAGGTTAGGCACGGTAAGAAGTTTGGTATGACTTTATATGAAGTAGTTGCTCTCTCACTTTACTGTCTTTGTTTCTCCAGTAACTTTCCTTTGTCACCCTTACAGTTTATAGAAGCCTTTAGGATCAACAGTAATCTGATGTTTTGTTTTCGTGAAATGATAGTAACTGTTAAAACTCAATTTGCAAACCGCATGGTAACCATGTAGTTAAGTATCTTTTCTTATTCTCTATAGAGACAGAATTTGAGTTAGTCTGTCAAAGTAACCTCTATTTTATTTTAAAAAAAATTTTTATTTTTACTTTATTTTACTTTACAATACTGTGTTGGTTTTGCCATACATTGACATGAATCCACCACGAGTGTACGAGTTCCCAAACATGAACCCCCCCTCCCACCTCCCACCCCATATCATCTCTCTGGATCATCCCTGTGCACCAGCCCCAAGCATCCTGTATCCTGCATCGAACATAGACTGGTGATTCGCAAAGTAACCTCTATTTTAATAAGTAGAATAGTCATGAGGTAAATTAATGAATGTTTCAATCTGTACATTTGTGCATATTTATACTTTCACATGGATAGCTCTAACTGGTGTGATTCAGATTCATTTCAGTTCGTACACACAAGAACACCTTTTTCAGACTTCAGACGGCAAGGCTCCTTTAGAAAGCCAATATACTGCAGAAGGGGCTTCCTTGATAGCTCAGTTAGTAAAAAATCCACCTGCAATGCAGGAGACCCCGGTCTGATTCCTGGGTCAGGAAGATCTGCTGGAGAAGGGGTACGCTACTCACTCCAGTATTCTTGGGCTTCCCTGGTGGTTCAGCTGGTAAAGGATCCGCCTGTGATGGAGGAAACCTGGGTTCAATCCCTGGGTTGGGAAGATTCTCTGGAGAAGGGAAAGGCTACCCATTATGGTATTCTGGCCTGCAGAATTTCATAGACCGTATAGGGTCACAAAGGGTCGAACACGACTGAGTGCCTTTCACTTCATATTGCAGGAGAGATGTTAAAAAGTGAAATTCTAATTATTCTTGACATAGGACACTCCTAGGGTGCCTTGTGCCAAAATGATGAAAGTTACTTTTCTTCAGGAAATTGAAGAGATGATGCATGAGACATCTTCAGATTTCCAAGGAAGTGGAGTTAAATAAGAAACAAATGTACACCCATGGTGGATTCATATCAGTGTATGAAAAAACAATTACAATATTGTATAGTAATAGGCCTCTAAAAAATTAAATAAATAAAGTGAAAAAAAAAAGAATTTGCTCACAATGTCTATTGGCAGTAAAGTATAAAAAATGTACTCTAGGTATATAATATTTAAATATTTCATAAAAAAGGAAATTAAATACTAAAATTATTTTTATATTTTAAAAAGTTTTAAAATATTCAAAATATTAAAATATATAAAAATATTCAAATTAGAAGGCAAATATTAATATAATTATCTAAATTTTAAATAAAAATTTAAATAACTTAAGTTTTGGAAATTTTAATGAAATGTAATTAAATAGTTTTATAAATAAAATTCCTTGAAATTCTGAAAAAAAAAAAAGAAACAAATGGCACTTTCTGATACATATAGATCATCCTGAAATCACTTCACATCTGGTTGCTAAAATAGAGAAATAAGTAAATCTTTTCAAAAACAAATGAGAGAAAATGTAGCAAATATCATGTAATAACTTTATGGAATCATCTAGCATGGCTCTATGTAGATTATTTATAATGGTAGGCTTATTGTTTTACACAATTAAAAAGGAATTAAATTATAGATGGGTTGCAATACACTATATAATCTTATTAACCTTTGATATTTTAAAACTTTGATATGTCACTTTGATATTTACAAAACTTATTTTTAATCTTTAGCACTATTTAAGAAATTTACAAATGTTTACATTTTCAGACTATTGTAAGCTCATAACATTAGACTATTCTAAATTTAAAAAAATGTAGAAATTTACATGAGTATTTCTTACCCTCACATGTGCATATATGTGAAAAAATTATGTTGAAGGAGTATTAATAGTGAATTAATGTACATGGTGGAATACATTTTTTGTAACTGTGTATATGTGTGTGCAAGCTCAGTCACTTCAGTTGTGTCCCAACTCTTTCGACGCTGTAGACTGTAACCCACAAGGCTCCTCTGACCACGGGAATTCTCCAGGCAAGAATACAGGAGTGGGTTGCCATGTCCTCTTCCAGGGGATCTTCCTGACCTGGTGATCGAACTGGAATCCACCTGTGTCTCCTCCATTGCACGTGGATTCTTTACCCATTGAGCCATGTGGGAAGCTGGGTTCGATACCTGGGTCGAAAGATCCTCTGGAGAAGGAAATGGCAACCCACTCCAGTATTCTTGCCTGGAAAATCCCATGGACAGGCTACAGTCCCTGGGGTTGCAAGAGTTAGATACAACTTAATGACTAAACTACCATCATATATATACACTTAATAGGAAATTTGTATAAAGCTCGCAATTAAATTCACTTAATTTTCTGCCTCCTTAAAAATGTTTCTGGAACACACTGCTCTTCCTCATGCTGTCTTTCCAACAGCGTGCCATTTAATTGTTCAAACATAATTATATGAGTTTTTATTTTTGATTTCTAACAATGGAATTAATTTTTAGTACTTTCTTACCACTTTAAAAGCTAATATAAAATATGTGTCCATGAGGGTTAAAACATAGACATTACTTAATTTATCACTGGATAACTAGTTTTGAATCTACATGTTTGAATATACATTAGTATATATTATCACTGTAAAAGTATTCTCATGTGACATAAAAATAACATTCTCATAGATATTTATGTAATACAAGAAAAGATTGTGACCTTCAAAAAGTCCAAATTTGGAAATATTTTTATCAAAATCTGAGTTCCTATTTCCCTTAAATCTCAGAAAAGAACTATTGATTTTTTTTTTATAAGAATTAAATAAGAAAGAAAGGAGTCAAGCTGCTGCTTTTATTCCACTCAAACTCAATCGCATACATCTGGGAAATGGTAGTGTTGGTGAAAGCAGGAATGCTGTGGGAGTTTTCATACGGTAGCATAGTATTGTAAACTAATAAATGTAGAATTTGCTTCTTTGTCTTCCTCTTCACTTCTTCATATAATTCCCAAATGGCATCAGATGGGAAAAGTGAAGGCTTCACATCAGACTGAACAATGAGAAAGGACTGTACACTAAGTTAAATATCTGTTTGATTTGAAGATTAAATTCTAGTTCTATTATGCCATGCTTTTTTCCTCATACTGGAGACTGCCCATTATTAAATACTAGGATGTGTGATAAAATTCTGGCCTAGTATGAATTTTCAACCAAAGGAAAGATAACCATTTCAGGAAACTGTCAATATAAGATACTGAAATTTAATGACATAACTTGAGTCAATATTATAATATTTTGAAGAGGTATTGAAGGCCAGAATTAAACTAATTTTCAGATGCAGAGACAGTTAACAGTGAGTTTTAATGAACTATTCAAGGTCATTGTTTGCTTTTATTAGATGTAAATTGCTTATTTTATTTAGTTTCCTAGCTTTTATGTGCCTAGTGGTAGTTCTTGACTTTTTCCCATAAAATAATAAGATTATTCATATATTAGGATGGGAAGTGCATAATGGAGATAATCCTACACCCAAATAAAGAGCTCACCTAGAGCCAGACATCTTTGAGTGTGAAGACAAGTGGCAACAGGAAGTATCACTATGAACAAAGCTAGCAGAGGTGATGAAATTCTAGCTGAGCTATTTCAAATCCTAAAGGATGATGCTGTGAAAGTGCTGCACTCAATATGCCAGCAAATATGGAAGACTCATCAGTGGCCATAGGACTGCAAAACATCAGCTTTCATTCAAGTCACAAAGAAGAGCTATGCCAAATAATGTTCAGACTACTGCACAGTTTCACTCATCTCACATGCTAGCAAGGTAATGCTCAAAATTCTCCAAGCTAGGCTTCAACAGTACATGAATCAGGAACTTCCAGATGTTCAAGCTGGATTTAGAAAAGGCAGAGGAACCAGAGAGCAAACTGCTATCATTTGTTGTATCATAGAAAAAGCAAGAGAGTTCCAGAAAAATATCTACTTCTGCTTCATTGACTACGCTAAAGCATTTGACTGTAGATCACCACAAACTGTGGAAAATTCTTAAAGAGATGGGAATACCAGACCACCTTACCTGCCACCTGTGAAACTTGTATGCTTCTAATAAGAAGCAACAGTTAGAACTGGACAAAGAACAAAAGACTGGTTCTAATCTGGGAAAGGAGTACCTCAAAGCTTTATATTGTCATCTTACTTATTTAACGTATATGCAGAGTACATCACGTGAAATGCCAGGCTGGATGAAGCACAAGCTGGAATAAAGATTGCTGGGAGAAATATCAATAATCTTAGATATGCAGATGACACCACCCTTATGTCAGAAAGTGAAGAAAAACTAAAGAGCCTTGATGAAAGTGAAAAAGGAGAGTGAAAAACCTGGCTTAAAAGTAAACATTCAAAAAATGAAGATCATGGCTTCTGGTCCCATCACTTCATGGCAAATAGATGGCGAAACAATGGAAACAGTGACAGACTCCATTTTATTGTGCTCCAAAATCACTGCAGATGGTACCTGCAGCCATGAAATTAAAACATGCTTGCTCCTTGGAAGAAAAGCTATGACTAACCTAGACAGAGTATTAAAAAACAAGAACATTACTTTGCTGACAAAGGTCTGTATAGTCAAAGCTGTTTTTTT
Source organism: Oryx dammah (assembly GCF_014754425.2). Lineage (NCBI taxonomy): Eukaryota > Metazoa > Chordata > Mammalia > Artiodactyla > Bovidae > Oryx > Oryx dammah. The sequence continues at coordinate 20,373,186 of NW_024070196.1, forward strand.
TTTTCCCCCAGTAGTCATGTATGGATGTGAGAGTTGAACCATGAAGAAGGCTGACTGCCGAAAAACTGATGCTTTTGAACTGTGATGTTGGCGAAGACTCTCGAGAGTCCCTTGGACTACAAGGAGATCAAACCAGTCAATCCTAAAGGAAATCAGTCCTGAATATCCATGAGAAGGACTGACGCTGAAACTGAAGCTCCAGTACTTTGGCCACCTGATGTGAAGAACTGATTCTTTTGAAAAGACCCTGATGCTGGGAAAGATTGAAGGCAGGAGGAGAAGGGGACGACAGAGGATGAGACAGTTGCATGGCATTACTGACCCAGTGGACATGAGTTTGAGCAAGCTCTGGGAGATTGTGAAGTACAGGGAAACCTGACATACTTCAGTTTATAGGGTCTCAAAGAGCTGGACATGACCGAGTGACACAACAGCAACAAAAAGAACAGAGTAGTTAAGAGATACAGTTGGGAGAATGGGTCTAGCTTAGAAATTGCCCTTTTCCTTCTTCATAATTCATATTGAAGGGAATTTTTGTGAGAATAAGTGTTCTAGATTAGGGTTCTAATTAATTTCAGCATTCTGAGGGAATTTATAGGAGTGATGTGTTATAGTGTAACAAAGAAATTATTGGGTGTAAAAGTCCTGCGCCCCCAAACCCTTTAAGATATAAACTTAAAGAGAGAGAGAGAGATGGAAAGAAAGTTAAATAAAGGGTAAGAAGTCCAATTGCAAACTGCCTGGACATGCTTCATATGCTAAGTGCATGGCATTTGGTATCAATTCCCTCCTGAGTATCTCTTCAGCACTGCACAGAACCAGAGCCTATGTACTCTCTAGTAACAAGAGAAATGGAGGACAGGTAGTTCTTTTGTTAAATCCTTATGACCTTTATCACTTCAGTTCAGTCACTAAGTTGTGTCCAACTCTCTGCGACCCTGTGAATCGCAGCACACCAGGCCTCCCTGTCCATCACCAGCTCCCAGAGTTCACTCAAACTCATGTCCATCGAGTCAGTGATGCCATCCAGCCGTCTCATCCTCTGTCGTCCTCTTCTCCTCCTGTCCCCAATCCCTCCCAGCATCAGAGTCTTTTCCAATGAGTCAACTCTTCGCATGAGGAGGCCAAAGTACTGGAGTTTCAGCTTTAGCATCATTCCTTCCAAAGAACACCCAGGGCTGATCTCCTTCAGAATGGACTGGTTGGATCTCCTTGCAGTCCAAAGAACTCTCAAGAGTCTTTTCCAATACCACAGTTCAAAAGCATCAATTCTTCGGTGCTCAGCTTTCTTCATAGTCCAACTCTCACATCCATACATGACCACTGGAAAAACCATAGCCTTGACTAGATGGACCTTTGTTGGCAAAGTAATGTCTCTGCTTTTTAATATGCTATCTAGGTTGGTCATAACTTTTCTTCAAAGGAGTAAGAGTCTTTTAATTTCATGGCTTTTATAGCAATCCCTTTAATTATTTTGATAGGAACAATAAAAGGTTTGAAAATAGGAGTAAGAAATCCACAGAAAAATGTGTCAAAATATCTAGAGTAACAGTTAAAGAATGGTTTGTTAACAATATCTAATGGTTAAGTCTGGTCTCTTGTTGCATAGCTGTAACAAGTTTAATCATGGTAGCAATGAAATAGAGGTTATTTTATCCGGTATAAATAGGTTGGAAACTCTGTCCCATTACTCACCTCCTCCAAGGCAGTGATCTGATTACCTTTGAGTTAGAACAGAAGGATAGATGGGATCTAATAGAGAAAGCAAGCTGTTATATTTCCAGTTCACTGTGTATCAATGTCTTTGCCTTCTTGTTAAAAAATGACAGCCTTATTGTTCACTTTTCTTTTTATTGCCTAGTTGCATTCTGCTTATGACTTAAAAAAAATTTGACAAAGTTACTCCATGATCTGTGGTCAAATTAGTGTCTCTTCTTGGACTTCTCGGGAACCCTTGGAGTGTGGAGGATAATAATGACGAGAGCCACTCTTATGAAACCTTGGATGATGTTCCTAAGAATCAGATTTTTGGCAATATATGGAGGTTGATTAGGTTTTAACTTTGTATTCCATTCCTTTTCATTAGGATTTTGTTTTAAAACTACCAGGGAAAATAAGTTAAAAATATTTTACTCCAAGATTTCAATATATAAAAATGTCACTATAGCATAGCTATACTTCTTAGTTAAAATGGGAGCTTAAAGGAGAAAGAACATCAACTCTATATTTGGTTCAAGTAAATAATCTAGATATATTTATAATGACAAATTAGATTTGGAGACTTCTAGGACTTTTCTGATGGCTTAGACAGTAAAGCGTCTGTCTACAATGTGGGAGACCCGCGTTTGATCCCTGGGTCAGGAAGATCCCCTGGAGAAGGAAATGGCAATCCACTCCAGTACTATTGCCTGGAAAATCCCAGGGACAGAGGAGCCTGGTAACCTACAGTGCATGGGGTCTCAAAGAGTCGGACACAACTGAGCGACTTCACTTTCACTTTCACTAAGAAATCTGAAAGTTATGGTTCTTTATGGTCTCTATTCTTAGTTTAGGGATTACCAGTTTATATTTTTTACCTAGTATCCCTGAAAGAACTCTCATCGTTTGGCTGTGAGCTAAGAAAGGGTTAATTGGAAGAAGTGATTATGTATTTATTTAATGTCTCCTCTGTGCCAGGTACTATATTAAATGTTTTACATTAAAAAAAAAACTGAATACAGTAATTTTATGAGGTATGTGTTCTTTATTTTTAGACTGCATGTATGTGCATGCACACATATACACACAGACATACAAAAGACTCAGAAATTAAGAAAATTAAATATATATTACCCCCTAGGATATGAAGAATTTTTTGAGTCAGATTCTTCATTTCTACTATCTGTGAGTTGTGATCACAAGATCCTATCTGATTCTTTGAAGTTCTAATAGAAGAGAAAAAGATTTTTGACTTAATTGTTAGATTGTTACCAATAACACTAAAATTGATGGCAGAAGAGGGAGAATCATTTCACACCCAGTCCTTCTGTGATGCTGAAGGATGCAGCTTGAGAAGAAGGTGTCTGATTTAAACAAATATGTCAATCACTGATCTCTGTACAGTCAAGAGGGCACAGGATGAAGATGTGGGCATAGATGAATTGCCTCCAATTCTCTTCAAGTCTTTCTAGTCCTTGGGCAAAACCACTTTCCTCCAGGTAGCCATCTTTTCTTTTCTGGTGTACTTCTTAAGTGAGCTTCTCCTACATGGTGCCCTTCTAATCCAATCTTCATATAAATATTCCCAAACGATATTCTTAAGATGTAAGTCCATTCATGTTACTCACTTACTCTTTAACCTTTTAGTGACTTCTCATTATCATTAGTATGAAGTTCAATAGTCTTACACTGTTTTAGTAAACCTTTATCACCTGACCCACTATGATCTGGGAAATGAGGGTATAATTTTCAGGAGAAAAGTGAATAGGTAATATCAGATGCAAAACAAATGTTTTTGTGTAAATATATTCAAATCTATAACTTGCAATAAATACTTCTAAGTTTTTTTTTTTTTTTTTTTCACCTTATGGGAAAGTTTACCTGCTCTTTAGAGATTTTGAAGAATTTGAGGGAATGCTTGATTTTTTTGCTCTTGTTTTTGTTTTCATATCTGATTCCAAATCTCAGGAAACAGTATGTGTTAGCAAACCTCAGACTATTACTTTGAAACCATTTTACAAAACTCTTTCAGACTGAAAGTTCTTCAGTTAGAGAGCATAAAGGAGAAATGTAGAGCATAAAATGTGTTATGATCTTACCAGAAATCTAGGTCTCAAAGTGATGAAAAACAATCACCAAGGCAATGGTTAAAGCAGGCTAGTCTTCAGTGTCAGTGGCTGAATTCAGGTATTATAATTCATTACTTTTTCAACTGCTCCATAACCACCTGCTTTCTGTATAAAGTAAGACTTCAGAAAACATTTAGAAATAAGAATTATCCTTTCTCTTTGTTCTGTCAGCCAAACACATTGCTTTAGAGGATATTTAAACAGGTTCTAGTCAAATGAGCAGTGCTTCCCTGATGAGTACTTTGGACAAACAATAACAGGGTCAAACTTTCAAATGTGCATGGTGTCATACACTGCCATATTATCATTTAACAATTACACGTATATATTTGTTTTAAAATAATAAATAGGGCCACACATTAAGTGTAGAGTATAAGAGATGAAACCACTGAAAGCACACTGGAATTTTTTTTATAAGTGGTATGTTTAATATTGAACTGGCTATAAATCAAAGAAGCTATAATAATACTAGTTTTCTTTGTGTGTGTTTGAAGTGCAACTCACAGTGCCTCATCAAAGGAAAATAATCAGTACTTTTTCTTAGAATGGAAAAATGACATATGATAACATTCACGTGCTTTTCATGTTTCTGTAATATGTCAGAAAGAACATTTGAAATCAAGGAAATATAGATAAATTACATTACTATGTAGGACTAACCACTTTGATTTTTTTCCAGCAATTTTTCAGTTCATGGTCTGCTTATATCTCTCTGCTAATATACTTTGAAGAGGCAGAATTATTCTCAGTGATTGCTGCGACTTTGATTCAGCACAACAAGGACAAGCTAGTTGGTATAAATGGATATTCAGTATTTTTCTGTATGCTAAAGATCATAGAGTTATATTTGTAATGTGTGGTTCCTGCTTCTCTCAGTGAAATCAGTACAATTGAAATATGCTTTGTTGTTTTGAATAACATCTTGGGTAGGATTTGTACTTGCCATCAAACAGAGTCAGGAAATATATTTGACATATCTTATATGCTGTTCAATTACAAAAATGAGGGATTTTATTTTATTTCAGAGTATCTTTATTTTTTTTTCATTTTTAAACATTTTATTATAATTTGGAGTATAGTTGATAAACAATGTTGTGTTTAGGTGTAAAGTGATTCAGTTATGTATATACATGTATCTACTTTTTCCAATTCTTATCCCCATTTTTTTTCTTTTTTGTTAGTTAATTTTAAAAATGAGGAATTTTAATTCTTGAGTTATTACATCCCCCAAGTCCAAGTCACTCTTTCATATGAGGATATAGATATTAGTATTATACTTTCAGTTTAGTCCAGTTAAGTGGTTCAGTCATGTCCGACTCTGTGACCCCATAAACCACAGCATGCCAGGCCTCCCTGTCCCTCACCAACTCCCAGAATTTACCCAAACTCATGTCCATCGAGTCAGTGATGCCATCCAGCCATCTCGTGCTCTGTCGTCCCCTTTTCCTCCTGCCCACAATCCCTCCCAGCATCAGGGTCTTTTCCAATGAGTCAACTCTTCGCATGAGGTGGCCAAAGTACTGGAGCTTCAGCTTTAGCATCAGTCCTTCCAATGAACACCCAGGACTGATCTCCTTTAGGATGGACTGGTTGGATCTCCTTGCAGTCCAAGGGACTCTCAAGAGTCTTCTGCAACACCACAGTTCAAAAGCATCAATTCTTCAGCACTCAGCTTTCTTCACAGTCCAACTCTCACATCCATACATGACCACGGGAAAAACCATAGCCTTGACTAGACGGACCTTTGTTGGCAAAGTAATGTCTCTTCTTTTTAAAATGCTGTCTATGGCAAAACCAATACAGAAATGTAAAGTAAAATAAAAAATAAATTTAAAAAAATAATAAAATAAAATAAAATTGTATAAAAGAAAATAAAGGTGATTTTTGATTAACAGAAAAATAAAATAAAATAAAATAAAATGCTGTCTAAGTTGGTCATAACTTTCCTTCCAAGGAGTAAGCATATTTTATTTTCATGGCTGCAATTACCATCTGCAATGATTTTGAAGCCCCTCCAAATAAAATCTGACCCTGTTTCCACTCTTTCCCCATCTATTTGTCATGAAGTGATGGGACCAGAGGCTGTGATCTTAGTTTTCTGAATGTTGAGCTTTAAGCCAGCTCTTTCACTCTCCTCTTTCACTTTTATCAAGAGGCTCTTTAGTTCTTCTTCACATTCTACCATAAGGGTGGTGTCATGTGCATACCTGAGGTTAATTGATATTTCTCCTAGCAATCTTGATTCCAGCTTGTGCTTCCTCCAGCCCAGCATTTCTCATGATGTACTCTGCATATAACTTAAATAAGCAGGGTGACAATATACAGCCTTGATGTACTCCTTTTCCTATTTGGAACCAGTCTGTTGTTCCATGTCCAGTTCTAACTGTTGCTTCCTGACCTGCATACAGATTTCTCAAGAGGAAGGTCAGGTGGTCTCGTATTGCCATTTCTTTCAGAATTTTCCACAGTTTATTGTTATCCTCACAGTCAAAGGCTTTGGCATAGTCAATAAAGCAGAAATAGATGTTTTTCTGGAACTCTCTTCCTTTTTCCATGATCCTGTGGGTGTTGGCAATTTTATCTCTGGTTCCTCTGACTTTTCTAAAACCAGCTTGAACATCTGGAAGTTCATGGTTCATCTGTTGCTGAAGCCTGGCTTAGAGAATTTTGAGCATTATTTTACTAGCGTGTGAGATGAGTGCAATTGTGCGGTAGTTTGAGCATTCTTTGGGATTGCCTTTCTTTGGGATTGGAATGAAAACTGACCTTTTACTAATAATGAAACACAAGCTGGAATCAAGATTGCCAGGAGAAATATCAATAACCTCAGATATGCAGATGGCACCACCCTTATGGCAGAAAGTGAAGAGGAGCTAAAAAAGCCTCTTGATGAAAGTGAAAGAGGAGAGTGAAAAAGTTGGCTTAAAGCTCAACATTCAGAAAACGAAGATCATGGCATCTGGTTCCATCACTTCATGGGAAATAGATGGGGAAAGAGTGGAAACAGGGTCAGACTTTAGTTTTTGGGGCTCCAAAATCACTGCAGATGGTGACTGCAGCCATGAAATTAAAAGATGCTTACTCCTTGGAAGAAAAGTTATGACCAACCTAGATAGTATATTCAAAAGCAGAGACATTACTTTGCCGACTAAGGTCCGTCTAGTCAAGGCTATGGTTTTTCCTGTGGTCATGTATGGATGTGAGAGTTGGACTGTGAAGAAGGCTGAGTGCCGAAGAATTGATGCGTTTGAACTGTGGTGTTGCAGAAGACTCTTGAGAGTCCCTTGGACTGCAAGGAGATCCAACCAGTCCATTCTGAAGGAGATCAACCCTGGGATTTCTTTGGAAGGAAAGATGCTAAAGCTGAAGCTCCAGTACTTTGGACACCTCATGCGAAGAGTTGACTCATTGGAAAAGACCCTGATGCTGGGAAGGACTGGGGGCAGGAGGAGAAGGGGACGACCCAGGATGAGATGGCTGGATGGCATCATGGACTCTATGGACATGAGTCTGAGTGAACTCCGGGAGATGGTGATGGGCAGGGAGGCCTGGCGTGCTGTGATTCATGGGGTCTCAAACAGTCGGACACGACTTAGCAACTGAACTTAAATGAAGGATTTAAGTTCTTTAAAATAAGTTTTGTTTATTTATTTATTTTTGGTTATGCTGTATCTTTGCTGCTGCTCATGGGCTTTCTCTAGTTTCAGCAAGCGGGGGCTACTGTTTGTTATGTTGTGCAGACTTCTCTTTGCAGTGGCATTTCTTGTTGCAGAGCATAGGCTCTAGGGCACGTGGGCTTAGTAGCTGCAGCATGTGGGCTCAGCAGTTGTGGTTCCCGGCTCTAGAGTGCAGGATCAACAGTTGTGGTGCACAGGATTCTTTACTCTGTGGCATGTGGGATCTTCCCAGACCAGGGATCAAACCTTATCCTCTGCATTGGCTGGAAGATTCTTACCTACCATGCCACCAGATTAGTCCCAGTGTTGGGCTCTTCATTTCATCTATAAGATATAGAAAGACTAGTCAGAAGATAGGACTGAATCATCACTCCGGAGTTCTCCAGGCCAGAATACTGGAATGGGTAGACTATCCCTTCTCAAGGGGATCTTCTCAACCCAGGGATTGAACCCAGGTCTCTCAAAATTGCAGATAGATTCTTTACCAGCTGAGCCACAGGGAAGCCCAAGAATACTGTAGTGGGTGGCCTATCCCTTCTCCAGGGGATCTTCCTGACCCAGGAATCCAATCGGATGCCCTGCATTGCAGGTGGATTCTTTACCAACTGAGCTATCAGGGAAGCACAACCTGTACTAAGTTGCTTAAAATGATTTTGGCTTCAGTTTCTCCAGTCATGCAATGGGAAAATTGCATTAGTTTCTGAGAATTTTGAAATGATTAAAATAGATGATTTACTTGAAATAATTTTCTACATAGTAAAGAGCTATTTATGCTATTATTTGAGAGATTTATGTGACAATTTATAGTTTTTTTTAATGAAGTATTTTGGTTAAAAGATCATGAGGTGTGAATGTAACAAAGGAGTTACAGAAGAATAATGTAATTTAATTGAAATCAGTAACCTGCATCACAAGGTTACATAGAGAACTACCTACAGTATCTTTGTGTCTCACAGTATACTTTATGTGAATATGAAAGATTCACCATAGTGTTAAATCATTGAGGATTTTTTCCCCACTGTTATGTAATCTAAGCTATTTTATATATCCTATGAGAAATTTATTTAAATTTTTTTGAAATGCATACCACAAATAAAAATAAAGATAGATATGGCTGTATTAAAATAGGACACCATCAAACACAAATTTAAATGACTGATTAAAGACTGTATGTTTTATACAAACATAAAGCAAAAATAATTTAAGTTTCAAGTATATACACATCTTAGAAACCAGTAAGAAAGTAAAAAAAAAAAAAAAAAAAGAACAGTAGAAGAATTGGCAAACATATTAAAATGGAATTCAGAGAAAAAAGAAACTATGGGAGCAAATACATTTATGAAGAAAATGAATGATGTACAAAATTGCAAATTCAAAGTAGATATCAAACATTTAATTGTCAAGCTAGAAATAAAGTCCTAACATTTTGGAAGTACCAACTGTTATCAAGGATATGGAGCAAAGAAAATTTAGATATTAGGCTGATGAGAGTAAATAAAGAATAAAGCATTTTGGAAAGTAATTGAACAAACTTCAGTAAAGTTGAACATGTTCTTATTACAAAACTCATCATTTCTACTCATAGTTAATTCCCTGAAAAATGTTTTTATATGTATAAGACCATTTATTAGAACATTGAGTATAAGAGCAAAGTATTTGATATGACTTAAATGTCTATCAAAAGGAGAGGGTTGGGACTTCCCTGGTGGTTCAGTGGTTAGGACTCCGATCTTCCACTGCAGGGGGTACAGGTTTGACCCCTGGTTGGGGAAATGTGACCCCCCCACCACAAAAGGATTAATTTATTTCAATATACTTTTTACAAATAATACTTTTTACAAATAATACTAGTTAGCAGTTAAAATATTTGAAATGAAATACATGTGTCAACAAAGACAAATTTCACAAATATATTTTGAAGTAAGAGAATAGGAATGGAACTTTCAGTTTTGTGATACAATTAAAAGTATAAAAATGTACAAAAAATACTGTGTATTATGTACGTACTATACGGAGTAAAATTATGAAATGTGAGAAATGAAAAACTACAGTACAGTGGTTCTTTCTTGACAGAGAAAAGAAATGAGGAGATGAGATCAAAGAAATAGAAAACAGGGAATATTAGTTATATTTATAATAAAAATACTGATGAGATTTAAACTTCCAGAATTAAGTAAACCTAATCAACAGTCCTGCTGAAAACAACTACAAGAGCTGAGTGAAATATAAAAAAAATTATCTGTCTAAAGGAACTGGCAAGTTAGCAAGACTGAAAAATTAATGAACCAAGAATTGGAGAAGCTGCAGTTCAGTCAATGGGAATCTGGCATTGGGACTTTCTTAGCCTTGGGTGTATTTGTTAATTCTGTAAGAGGTGACTGAGAGTGTAGGATTCTAGGAACTGACAGTCTTGTGTACTAGGTATGAGTCCAGGAATTTCCCTGAGGAAGAAAATAGCCCAGATAAATCCACCGTTTTGGGGCTATGACCCTGAAATGTTAAAATACAAAATCAAGAATTAGCTAGATGTAGAATGACTTTCTGAAAGACTGAAGCCCAGCATCAGTTAGTTTTAGTCACAAAGACGAGTTCATTTATTTGGGTTTGCTATTTCCCCTAAATCCACAATAGAAATTGTCAAAATCGGGGTTACTTTTGAGGGAACAAAGGAGATAGCTAGTAATGAAAGAGAACAAGGAGGGAGCTTGGTGTTGGTAAATACTGTTTCTTAAACTGGCTGGTGGTTACATGATAATAATTTAGTGATAAATCTTGAGCTTTATATTTTTCTTTTGTGCATTTATAGGCATGTTGAAATATTTCATCCTAACTAAAACCAATTCAGTTCAGTTCAGTCGCTCAGTAATGTCCGACTCTTTGCAACCCCATAGACTGCAGCACTCCAGGCCTCCCTGACCATCACCAACTCCCGGAGTTTACTCAAACTCATATCCGTTGAGTCAGTGATGCCATCCAACCATCTCATCCTCTGTCGTTCCCTTCTCCTTCAATCTTTCCCAGCATCAGGGTCTTTTCAAATGAGTCAGTTCTTCTCAGCAGGTGGCTGAAGTATCAGAGATTCAGCTTAAGCATCAGTCCTTCCAATGAACACTCAGGACTGATTTCCTTTAGGATAGAATGGTTGGATCTCCTTGCAGTACAAGGGATTCTCAACAGTCTTCTCCAATACCACAGTTCAAAAGCATCAATTCTTTGACATACAGCTTCCTTTATAGTCCAACTCTCACATCCATACATGACTACTGGAAAAACCATAGCTTTGACTAGACGGACCTTTTTTTGCAAAGTAATGTCTCTGCTTTTTAATATGCTGTTAATGTTACTCATAACTTTTCTTCCAAGGAGCAAGTGTCTTTTGATTTCATGGCTGCAGTCACCATCTGCAGGAATTTTGGAGCCCCAAAATACAAAGTCTCTCACTGTTTCCACTGTTTCCTCATCTATTTGCCATGAAGTGATAGGACCAGATGCCATGATCTTAGTTTTATGAATGTTGAGTTTTAAGCCAACTTTCTCATTCTCCTTTTTCACTTTCATCAAGAGGCTCTTTATTTCTTCTTCACTTTCTGCCATAAGGGTGGTGTTATCTGCATATCTGAGGTTTTTGATATTTCTCCTGACAATCTTGATTCCAGGTGGTGCTTCATCCAGTCCAGTGTTTCTCATGATATACTCTGCATATAAGGTAAATAAGTAGGGTGACAATAAACAGCCTTGACTTATTTCTTTCCCAATTTAGAACCGATATGTTGCACCATTTCCAGTTCTAACTGTTGCTTCCTGACCTGCATACAGATTTCTCAGGAGACAGGTAAAGTGGTCTGGTATTCCCATGTCTTTAATAATTTTCCACAGTTTGTTGTATTCCACAGTCAAAGGCTTTAGCATAATCAGTAAAGCAGAAATAGATGTTTTTCTGTCACTCTCTTGCTTTTTTGATGATCCAACCAGTGTTGGCAATTTTATCTCTGGTTCCTCTGCCTTTTCTAAAAGCAACTTGAACATCTGGAAGTTCACAGTTCACATATTGCTAAAGCCTCCTGGCTTGGAGAATTTTGAGCATTACTTTGCTAGCGTGTGAGATGAGTGCAATAGTGCGGTAGTTTAAGCATTCTTTGGCACAGCCTTTTTGGGGATTGGAATGAAAACTGACCTTTTCCAGTCCTGTGGCCACTGCTGAGTTTTCCAAATTTGCTGGCATATTGAGAGCAGCACTTTCATAACATCATCTTTTAGGATCTGAAATAGCTCAACTGCAATTCCATCACCTCCACTGATACCTAGTTTCCCCCTCAGTCAGTCTCTCCCATCAGGAAGCTTCCATAAGCCTCTTAAACTTCTCCATTAGAGGGCAGACAGACTGAAAACTAAAGCCAATTACAACTTCTAAAAAAATTAGTAGGCATTAAATAAATTTAATTGATTTTCTGCTAAAAAATATATCAGTTAAATAAGACAAAAGTATTAAGATTTGATAAAGCTGGACCTTAAACTCATGGATGTTTGTTTTATTGATCACTTTTTTTGTATCATAAAAACTGATATGTTTCACAAATAAAATTTCTACTTACCAATCATACCTCAACACAATTGGAAAAAATTAATAAAATAAATTTTAAAACTATCAACAAAATATGCAGTCCAAAAAAGACTGGAGGAAAAATTACTGTCACCCGTATTCCAAGGAAGCAAAATATTACATCTTGCTTATAAATAATTTGTAGATTATATTTATAATAACTTGAAGACATTCCTGAATATTTTAGAGGGTCTAGATTTCTTACTTTATCTATTATAATTTTTATTGCATTCTTTTGTTTTTCAGAGAAAAGAGATAATATTATAAAATAATTTCAAAAGGTTTAGAAATAACCACCAACTAAAGCAGATGTAGCTCCTTAGGCTAATTCAACAATCCTGTTAAAAAAAAAAACCAGACAAAAACAGAAAGAAAACTGTAGATCAATATCTCTCATGAAATAAATGTAAAAGTCCTCCACAAAATATTAGTGGATCAAATTGAACAATGTGTACAAATAATTATACATCATGGCCAAATGAGATTTTTTTTTACCAGGTATGGAAGGTTGGTTCAACATTCAAATAACAATTTATGTAATCCATCACCAAAGAGTCCGAAATGCAGTACTTGGATGCAACCTCAAAAGTGACAGAATGATCTATGTTTGTTTCCAAGACAAACCATTCATTATCACAGTATTCCCAGTCTATCCCCTAACCACTGATGCTGTAGAAGCTGAACAGCTTTATGAAGACCTACAAGACCTTCTAGAACACCAAAAATAGATGTCGTTTTCATCATAGGGGAGTGGAATGCAAAAGTGGGAAGTCAAGGGCAAAGGCTATCAAAGTTTTGTCAAGAGAACACACTGGTCATAACAAACACCCTTTTCCAACAACCCAAGAGATGACTACCCATGGACATCATCAGGTGGTCAATGCTGAAATCTGATTGATTATATTCTTTGCAGCCAGCCAGAGATGGTAAAGCTCTATACAGTCAGTTAAAACAAGACCTGGAGCTGACTGTGGCTCAGATGATGAGCTCATCATTGCAAAATTCAGTCTTAAACTGAAGAAAGTAGGGCCAAACACTAGGCCGTTCAGGTATGACCCAGATCAAATCACTTATAATTTTACAGTGGAGGTGACAAATAGATTCAAGGAATTAGATCTGGTAGACAGAGTGCTTGAAGAACTGTGGATGGAGGTTGGTAACATTGTACAGTAGGTAGTGACCAAAATCATCCCAAAGAAAAAGAAATGCATGAAAGCAGAGTGGTTGGTGTGGTGTGGTTACCTACCTAGAGCTGGACATCCTGGAATGTGAAATCAAGTGAACCATAGGAAACATTACTAGGAACAAAGATAGTGGAGGTGATGGAATTTGAGCTGAGCTATTTAAATACTAAAAGATGATGCTGTTAATGTGCTTCACTCAGTATGTCAGCAAATTTGGAAAACTCTGTTGTGGCCACCAGGACTGGAAAAGGTCACTTTTCATTCCAATTCCAAAGAATATTCAAATTAACATACAATTGCATACAATCATTTCATAGGCTAGCAAGATTATGCTCAAAATTCTTCAAGCTAGGCCACAGCAGTGCTTGAACCAAGAATATGCAGATTTATGAGGTGGTTTTTGAAGAAGCAGAGGAAACAGATCAAATTGTCAACACTTGTTGGAATATGGAGAAAGCAAGGGAGTTTCAGAAAAACATCTACTTCTACTTCATTGACTATGCAAAAACCTTTGACTTGTTGTGGATCAAAACAAATTATGAAAATTCTTAAAGAGTTGGGAGTACCAGACCACCTTACATGTCTCCTGAGAAACCTGTATACAGATCAAGAAGCAACAGTTAGACCCAGACATGAAACAACTGACTCGCTCAAAATTGGGAAAGGAGTACATGAAGACTGTATATTGTTACCCTGCTTATTTAACTTACATGCAAAGTATATTATGCAAAATGCTGGGCTGGATGAATCACAAGCTGGAATCAAGATTTCTGGGAGAAATAGCAACAATCTCAGATATGCAGATAACACTCTAAGGGCAGAAAGTGAAGAGGAACTAAAGAACTTGATGAGGGTGAAAGAGGAAGTGAAAAAACTCGCTTGAAATTCACCATTAAAACTAAGATCATGGCATCTCGTCCCATCACTTCATGGCAAATAGTAGGAGAAAAAGTCAAAGCAATGACACTCCAGAATCACTGCAAATGGTAACTGCAGACATGAAATTAAATGACACTTGCTCCTTGGAAAGAAAGCTCTGACAAACCTAGACAGCATATTAAAAAGCAGAGACATCACTTAACCAACAAAGGTCCATATAGTCAACATTATGGTTTTTCCAATAAGCATGTACAAGATGTGAGAGTTGGACCATGAGGAAGGATGAGTGCCGAAGAATTGATGCTTGAGAAGACTTTTGAATTGTGGTGCTTTAGAAGACTCTTGAGAGTCTGTTAGACTGCAAGGAGACAAATCAGTCAATCCTAAAGGAAATCAGCCTTGATTGGAAGTACGGTTGCTGAAGCTCTAATACTTTGGCCACTGATATGAAGAGCTGACTCATTGGAAAAGACCCTGATGCTGGGAAAGACTGAAGATAAAAGGAGAAAGGGGAGGCAGAATATGAGATGGTTAGATAGACTTGAGTCAGTGACTGAACAACAACAACAAAGTGGTTTTTACAAAATAAATATTCAAAAATAAATTACAATTGCACATCAGCAACATAAGAATTGTAATTTTCAAAAAAAAATTAAGTGTACAATTGTGGGGAAATATAAACTATAAATGTTGCTATGTATTAGATTAGAATGTTAAATAATAAAGTTGAGTCCCCACTTCATCAATAACCAAACAATCTCTGGGTAATGAAAGTATTAAAATCACAATTTGGCAGGCGACTGCGGCCGGCGCACTAAGCACGGCCAAGAGGAGCTACCCCACGTCCGAGGTCAGGGGCAGTGGCCTAGAGTGCCAGGCTGTGATGGTGCAGAAACGGCCAAGAGGAGCTACTCGAGGTCAAGGGCAGCGGCCGAGAGGAGCTACCCCACATCCGAGGCCAGGGACAGTGGCTGGGAGGAGCTACCTCACATCTGAGGTCAGGGGTGGCACCCAAGGCCAGGGGAGGTGGCCGGGAGGAGCGACCCCACGTCTGAGGTCAGGGGTGGCAGCTGAGAGGAGTCACCCCACGTCCAAGGCCAGGGGCAGTGCCCGAGGCCAGGGGTGGCGGCCGGGAGGAGCAACCCCAGGTCCATAGAGCGGTGGCTGCGCAGGCGCAGGAGGGCATGGAGGAGCCATCCAACGTTGAAGGTCAGGAAGGGCGGTGGTGAGGAGATACCCCTCATCCAAGATAAGGAGCAGCGGCTACACTTTGCTGGAGCAGCCGTGAAGAGATACCCCAAGCCCAAGGTAAGAGAAACCCAAGTAAGACGGTAGGTGTTGTAAGAGGGCATCAGAGGGCAGACACACTGAAACCATACTCACAGAAAACTAGTCAATCTAATCACACTAGGACCACAGCCTTGTCTAACTCAATGAAACCAAGCCATGCCCATGGGGCAACCCAAGATGATCGGGTCAATGTGGAGAGGTCTGACAGAATGTGGTCCACTGGAGAAGGGAATGGCAAACCACTTCAGTATTCTTGCCTTGAGAACCCCATGAACAGTATGAAAAGGCAAAATGATAGGATACTGAAAGAGGAACTCCCCAGGTCAGTAGGTGCCCAATATGCTACTGGAGATCAGTGGAGAAATAACTCTAGAAAGAATGAAGGGATGGAGCCAAAGCAAAAACAATACCCAGCTGTGGATGTGACTGATGATAGAAGCAAGGTCCAATGCTGTAAAGAGCAATATTGCATAGGAACCTGGAATGTCAGGTCCATGAATCAAGGCAAATTGGAAGTGGTCAAACAAGAGATGGCAAGGCGGAACGTCGAAATTCTAGGAATCAGAGAACTAAAATGGACTGGAATGGGTGACCATTATATCTACTACTGCGGGCAAGAATCCCTCAGAAGAAATGGAGTAGCCATCATGGTCAACAAAAAAGTCTGAAATGCAGTACTTGCATGCAGTCTCAAAAATGACAGAATGATCTCTGTTTGTCTCCAAGGCAAACAATTTAATATCATGGTAATCCAAGACTATGCCCCAACCAGTAACGCTGAAGAAGCTGAAGTTGAACGGTTCTATGAAGACCTACAAGAACTTTTAGAACTAACATCTAAAAAAGATGTCCTTTTCATTATAGGGGACTGGAATGCAAAAGTAGGAAGTCAAGAAACACCTGGAGTAACAGGCAAATTGGGCCTTGGAATGCAGAATGAAGCAGGGCAAAGACTAATAGAGTTTTGCCAAGAAAATGCACTGGTCATAGCAAACACCCTCTTCCAACAACACAAGAGAAGACTCTACACATGGACATCACCAGATGGTCAACACCGAAATCAGATTGATTATATTCTTTGTAGCCAAAGATGGAGAAGATCTATACAGTCAACAAAAACAAGACCAGGAGCTGACTGTGGCTCAGATCATGAACTCCTTATTGCCAAATTCAGACTCAAATTGAAGAAAGTAGGGAAAACCAGTAGACCATTCAGATATGACCTCAGTCAAATCCCTTATGATTATACAGTGGAAGTGAGAAATAGATTTAAGGGCCTAGATCTGATAGATAGAGTGCCTGATGAACTATGGAAGGAGGTTCGTGACATTGTACAGGAGACAGGGATCAAGACCATCCCCATGGAAAAGAAATGCAAAAAAGCAAAATGGCTGCCTGGGGAGGCCTTACAAATAGCTGTGAAAAGAAGAGAAGTGAAAAGCAAAGGAGAAAAGGAAAGATATAAGCATCTGAATGCAGAGTTCCAAAGAATATCAAGAAGAGATAAGAAAGCCTTCTTCAGTGATCAATGCAAAGAAATAGAGGAAAAGAACAGAATGGAAAAGACTAGAGATCTCTTCAAGAAAATTAGAGATACCAAGGGAACATTTCATGCAAAGATGGGCTCGATAAAGGACAGAAATGGTCTGAACCTAACAGAAGCAGAAGAAGTGGCAAGAATACACAGAAGAACTGTACAAAAAAGATCTTCACAACCCAGATAATCATGATGGTGTGATCACTCACCTAGAGCCAGACATCCTGGAATGTGAAGTCAAGTGGGCCTTAGAAAGCATCACTACGAACAAAGCTAGTGGAGGTGATGGCATTCCAGTGTAGCTATTTCAAATCCTGAAAGATGATGCTGTCAAAGTGCTGCAGTCAATATGCCAGCAAATTTGGAAAAATCAGCAGTGGTCACAGGACTGGAAACAGTCAGTTTTCATTCCAATCTCAAAGAAGGCAATGCCAAAGAATGCTCAAACTACAGCACAATTGCAATCATCTCACATACTAGTAGAGTAATGCTCAAAATTCTCCAAACCAGGCTTCAGCAATATGTGAACCATGAAGTTCCTGAAGTTCAAGCTGGTTTTAGAAAAGGCAGAGGAACCAGAGATCAAATTTCTAACATCCTCTGGATCATGGAAAAAGCAAGAGAGTTCCAGAAAAACATCTATTTCTGCTTTATTGATAATGCCAAAACCTTTGTGTAGATAACTAAACTGTGGAAAATTCTGAGAGAGATGGGAATACCGGACCACCTGACCTGCCTCTTGAGAAATCTGTATGCAGGTCAGGAAGCAACAGTTAGAACGGGACATGGAACAACAGACTGGCTCCAAATAGGAAAAGGAGTATGTCAAGGCTGTATATTGTCACCCTGCTTATTTAACTTATATGCAGAGTACATCATGAGAAACACTGGACTGGAAGAAACCCAAGCTGGAATCAAGATTGCCAGGAGAAATATCAATAACCTCAGATATGCAGATGACACCACCCTTATGGCAGAAAGTGAAGAGGAACTAAAAAGCCTCTTGATGAAAGTGAAGGAGGAGAGTGAAAAAGTTGGCTTAAAGCTCAACATTCAGAAAACGAAGATCATGGCATCCGGTCCCATCCCTTCATGGGAAATAGATGGGGAAACAGTGGAAACAGTGTCAGACTTTATTTTCTTGGGCTCCAAAATCACTGCAGATGGTGACTGCAGCCATGAAATTAAAAGACAGTTACTCCTTGGAAGAAAAATTATGATCAACCTAGATAGCATATTCAAAAGCAGAGACATTACTTTGCCGACTAAGGCCCGTCTATTCAAGGCTATGGTTTTTCCAGTGGTCATGTATGGATGTGAGAGTTGGACGGTGAAGAAGGCTGAGTGCTGAAGAATTGATGCTTTTGAACTATGGTGTTGGAGAAGACTCTTGAGAGTCCCTTGGACTGCAAGGAGATCCAACCAGTCCATTCTGAAGGAAATCAGCCCTGGGATTTCTTTGGAAGGAATGATGCTAGAGCTGAAACTCCAGTCCTTTAGCCACCTCATGCGAAGAGTTGACTAATTGGAAAAGACCTTGATGCTGGGAGGCATTGGGGGCAGGAAGAGAAGGGGACGACCGAGGATGAGATGGCTGGATGGCATCACTGACTCAATGGACGTGAGTCTGAGTGAACTCCGGGAGTTGGTGCTGGACAGGGAGGCCTGGCGTGCTGCGATTCATGGGGTCGCAAAGAGTCAGACACGGCTGAGCCACTGAACTGAAATGATCAATAATTTGATTATTTTCATTCTTGGGTTTATTAAAAGATTTTTGGGTGGGAAGTGGGAGGGGGGTTCAGCATTGGGAACGTGACACCCATGGCGGATTCATGTTGATGTATGGCAAAACTAATACAATATTGTATTGTAAAATAAAGTAAAATTAAAAAAATTTTTCTTAAAGCTTTAAAAGTATCAACAACAATGGTATTTATTGACAACTATGGAAAACTTTAAAGTAGCTAGTTTGTGAAGGCCCTCATAAAATTTAAAAGAGAATTCACAGAAAGAAACCTTTGTATTATATTATTGATCAATGATTAGTACTCAGATTATAGAACACCTTGACCAATCAATAAGGGAAGATAACACAGTAAAAAAAATGGACAAAAGTTTAAGATAGTTACATAAGTGGGATCGTAAATGGACACTAACCTATGAGAAATTATTCAGTCTTACTAATAATTAGGAAAATACAAATTTAAAGCAAAATAGGATACCATTCCCCATTCATTAAAATGTGAAACATAAAATCCTGACAATAGCAAATGTTTCAAAAGTGCTGCAACAGGGGAGTCATTTGCTCATGATTAAAGTGTAGTCTGCCACAATTAACATTTGAAAACACAGTAATAGAAGATAACACCAAAGATGACCAGATTCTAAGGTATAATTTTGCTTGTTGGTATCCAGCCCAGATAAATTTTTGCATATATATACAAGATAACAAGTAAAATAAAGATAATTACACTGTTGTTTTTAGTGATTAACCCTAGAAACAGTTAAATACCAATATCTATAACATGAGAAAAAAAATTGTGACTGTATTAATTATGTAATGCTGCCATAAAAAAATTACTATGACTGGATGTTTTAAACAACAAATATTTATTTTTTACAATCCTAGAGTCTGAGAGTCCAGGATCAAGGAGCCAGTAGGTAGTTTGGTTTCTCCTGAGGCCTCTCCCTGATTTACAGTTGGCCATATTTTTCTTGTGTCCTCATATGTCCTTTTCACTGTGTTTGTGTATCTTTGATGTGTGTCTCTCTCCTCTTATAAGGATATTACCCCTATTGGATTAGTATCCCACTTTTATGACCTCATGTGTGCATATGTGTGCTCAGTTGAAGCTGGCTCTTAATGACCCCATAGCCGGTAGCCCACCAGGCTCCTCTGTCTATGGAATTTTCCAGGCAAAAATACTGAAATGGGTTGCCATTTCCTACTCCAGGGGATCTTCCAGACCCAGGGAAGTAACCCAAGTCTCCTGCATTGCAGGCAGATTCTTTATCACTAGCGCCACCTAGGAAGCCCCCTTTATGACCTCAGATAACTTTAATTACTTCTTTGAAAGTCTTGTCTCCAAATACAGTCACATTAGGGATTAGGGTTTGAATTTGCAGGGACACAATTTAGTCCATAATTTTTACATATTCATATAATGGATCACTGTAGAGCAGCGACAGTAAATGACCTATCAATAAGGATAACCTTAAGCAAATGTTAAACACAAAACACAAGTATCATAAAGGTTTTAGATATGGGAAATAATATATAATATTTATTGCTTAGGAATAAAATAATGTGTAGTAAGTTTTAAATAACTGCACAAAAATAGTCCTTTCTTCTGTAGGAGGAGGGAGGATTCAATAGCATCTGTGTATAATAGATACTTTAGCTCAATTGTGGTTAGATGGTGCATATATGTATATTTATTGTTCTATTTTGGGGGGGATTAAAGTGTACACTCAAAATGTATTTTGTGCAACAATGTTGTGTCAAACATTCTTGTAGAATCTCGGGATATGTTACTGAACACATTGAGATTCCCTACTCTCATAAAACTTGCATTCTATTGCAGTAGACAAACAATAAGCATGATATATATATATATTATTTTAAAAAATAGAGCATACCTTTAAAAAATTTTATGTTTTGCACTATTTGTTTTCATCTACAGGAATTGTTTTCTTTTTGCTTTATACAGTTTGCTGGTTTTCTACTTGATCAGAACATTTCCCCCCAACTTGGGTGTCAGAGCTTAGGTCCATTGTTATGTTATAATGTTATGCTTTTTACATTCAGCCCTAACTTGATTTTAGATCTGTAACTTTAATGCTAACATTCTTAAAATCTGCCTTAATTATGTCTATAAAATAATCTCTGAACTATAAATAAACAAATGGATAAGGAAAGAGAAAAACAGGTAATCCTCACATTGTTAACAGATTGAATATGATAAGTATATTGTTATTTATTTAGAGCAGAATACATATTTTCTCATTTCAGTAACATTAAAAATATTGATTAAATACCAAGATCCAAATTTAAACATTTAATAGAAACAGAATATGAATAGACAATTCAAAAAAAGCCAGTAAAAATTAATAAAAATATTATTCATTGTCCAACATATGCATATTGAAATAATACTTTAATTTATAAGCCGTGAACAATATGAAAAGGCAAAAAGATATGACACTGAAAGATGAACACCCAGGTTGGCAGGTGCCCAAAATACTACTGGAGAAGGATGGAGAAGTACCTCCAGAAAGAATGAAGAGACAGAGCCAAAGCAAAAACAACACCTAGTTGTGGATGTGACTGGTGACAGATGGAAAGTCTGATGCTGTAAAGAACAATATTGCATAGGAACCTGGAATGTTAGGTCCATGAATCAAGCTAACTTGGAAGTGGTGGTCAAAGAAGAGATTGCAAGGGCGGACATCAACATTTTAGGAAACAGTGAACTAAAACTTTAGGACTGTAATGGGCACATTTAATTCAGATGATTATTATATCCATTACTGTGGGCAAGAATGCCTTAGAAGAAATGGAGTACCCCTCATAGTCAACAAAAGAGTCTGAAATGCAATACTTTAGTGCAATCTCAACAATGACAGAATGATCTTTGTTCATTTCCAAGGCAAACCATTCAGTATCACACTAATGCAAGTCTTTGCCCCAACCACTAATGCTGGAGAAGCTGAGGTTGAATGGTTCTATGAAGACCTACTGATGCTGCTGCTGCATCGCTTCAGTCGTGTCCGACTCTTGTGCAACCCCATGGATGGCAGCCCTAAAGATCTTCTAAAACTAATGCCAAAAAAAATGTCCTTTTCATCATAAGGGATGGGAATGCAAAAATAGGAAGTCAAGAGATACCTGGAGTAACAGGCAAGTTTGGCCTTGGAGTACAAAATGAAGTAGGGCAAAGGCTAACAGAGTTTTTCCAAGAGAACGCACTGGTCATAGAAAATACACTCTTCCAACAATACAAGAGACAACTCTACACATGGACATCACCCGATAGTCAATATAAAAATCAGATTGATTATATTCTTTGCAGCCAAAGATGGAGACGCTCTATACAGTCAGCAAAAATAAGACCAGGAGCTGACTGTGGCACAGATCATGAACTCTTTATTGCAAACTTCAGACTTACATTAAAGAAAGTAGGGAAAACCACTGTACTATTCAGGTATGACCTAAATCAAATCCCTTACAATTATACAGTGGTAGTGACAAATAGATTCAAGGGATTAGATCTGGTAGACAGAGTGCCTGAAGAACTCTGGACAGAGGTTCATGACATTGTGCAGGAGGCAGTGATCAAGACCATCCCCAAGAAAAAGAAATGCAAAAAGGCAAAATGGTTGTCTGAGCAGGCCTTACAAATAGCTGAGAAAAGGAGAGAAGCTAAAAGCAAAGGAGAACATGAAAGATATACCCATATGAATGCAGAGTTCCAAAGAATAGCAAGGAGAGATAAGAAAGCCTTCCTCAGTGATCAATACAAGGAGATACAGGGAAAGAATATAAAGGGAAAGGGAAAGACTAGAGATCTCTTCAAGAAAATAAGAGATACCAAGGGAGCATTTCATGCAAAGATGGGCTCGATAAAAGACAGAAATGGTATGGACTAACAGAAGCAGAAGATATTAAGAAGAGGTGACAAGAATACACAGAACTATACAAAAAAATCCTCATGAACCAAATAAGCATGATGGTGTGATCACTCACCTAGAGCTAGACATCCTGGAATGTGAAGTCAAGTGGACCTTAGGAAGCATCACTACGAACAAAGCTAGTGGAGGTGATGAAATTCCAGTTCAGCTCTTTCAAATCCTAAAAGATGATGCTCTGAAAGTGCTTCAGTCAATGTCAGCAAATTTGGAAAACTCAGCAGTGGCCACAGGACTGGAAAAGGTCAGTTTTCATTCCAATCCCAAAGAAAGGCAATGCCAAAGAATGTTCAAACAGCCACACAGTTGTGCTCATCTCACACACTAGCAAAGTAATGCTCAAAATTCTCCAAGCCAGGCTTCAACAGTACATGAACCAAGAACTTCCACATGTTCAAGCTGGATTTAGAAAAGGAAGAGGAACCAGAGATCAAATTACCAACATCTATTGGATCATAGAAAAAGCGAGAGAGTTCCAGAAAAATATCTACTTCTGCTTTATTGACTATGCCAGAGACTTTTACTGTGTGGAATACAACAAACTGTGAAAATTTTTTAAAAAGATGGGAATACCAGACCACATTACCTGTCTCCTGAAAAATCTGTATGCAGGTCAAGAAGCAACAATTAGAACCAGACATGGAACAAGGGACTGGTCCCAAATTGGGTAAGGAATACGTCAGGGCTGTATATTGTCACCATGCATATTTAACTTATGTGTGGAGAACATCATGTGAAATGCTTGGCTGGATGAAGCACCACCTGGAATCAAGATTGTCAGGAGAAATATCAAAAATCTCAGATATGCAGATGACACCACCCTTAAGGCAGAAAGTGAAGAGGAACTCAAGAGCCTCTTGATGAAAGTGAAAGAGGAGAGTGAAAAAGCTGGCTTAAAACTCAACATTTAAAAACTGAATACCATGGCTTCCTGTCTCATAACTTCATGGCAAATAGATGGGGAAACAATGGAAACAGGGGCTGACTTTTTTTTTTTGGTCTCCAATATCACTGCAGATGGTGACTACAGCCATGAAATCAAAAGACACCTGCTCCTTGGAAGAAAAGCTATGACCAACCTAGAAAGTATTTTAAAAAGCAGAGACATTACCTTGCTGACAAATGTCTGTCTAGTGAAAGCTATGGTTCTTCCAGTAGTCACATATGGATGTGAGAGTTGGACCATAAAGAAAGGTGAGCACCAAAGAACTGATGCTTTTAAACTATGGTGTTAAAGAAGACTCTTGGAGTCCCTTGGACTGCAAGGAGATCAAATCAGTCAATCCAAAAGGAAATCAGTCCTAAATATTCACTGGAAGGTGATGCTGAAGCTGAAACTCCAATACTTTGGCCACCTGATGCATAGAACTGACTCATTTGAAAAGATCCTGATGCTGGGAAAGATTGAAGGCAGGAGGAGAAGGGAATGACAGAGGATGAGATGGTTGGATGGTATCACCAACTCAATGGACATGAGTTTGAGTAAACTCCGGGAGTTGGTGATGGACAGGGAGGCCTGGCATGCTGCAGTCCATGGGGTGGCAAAGAGTCAGACACAATTGATTACCTGAACTGAACTTACTGGTAAGCAAATATTTATGTCTGTATCTACCTATCTATCTATCTATCTATCTATCTATCTATCTATCTATCTATCTACACACACACACACACACACACACACACACACACACACAGACACCCCCCCCCATACACATATACTAAATTCTGGAGAAGTAAATTTGTTTTTAACATTAATATATATTATATCCATCATAGCTCAGTTGGTTAAGAATCCGCCTGCAATGCATGAGAGCCTGGTTGGATTTCTGGGTCAGGAAGATCTGCTGGAGAAGGGATATGCTACCCACTCCAGTATTCTTGTGCTTTTCTTGTGGCTCAGCTGGTAAAGAATCCACCTGCAGTGTGGGAGACCTGGGTTCAATCCCTGGGTTGGGAAGATCCTCTGGAGAAGGGAAAGGGTACCTACTCCAGTGTTCTGGCCTGGAGAATCCCCTGGACTATATATTTAATGGGGTCACAAAGAATCGAACTTGATTGAGCGGCTTTCACTTCACTTCTCATCCATATAATATCAATATTTTACTTTTGAAAAATATTCAAGCACATAACAAGACATATAGTTGTTGTAGGAAGAGGAACCCCTTCTAGGGCCCAGGAGTGGACTCTTGTCTAACACAGGTAAAGGAATTGTCTGGGAAGTAGTCAGACATGTGGTGTTTCCTTTTGACCTTTCCCAAACTCTTCCAGTTGGTGACGGCTTATTCTGTTTTCCTTACGAGGACCTCCTGTTGTAAAATAACTCACACAAATGATTACTATGCATAGTTCCTGGCTGGGGTGGGCAGTTTCAGTCAGTGTGCTTTCCATAACATAGTGGAATATTTAGTGAAAAACGGAGGATACAACATTCTCTTCTATAACTAACTCTTTTTTCCCAATTATATAATATAAAATGTTTGCAGAAATATAATGGTTGACATTTAATAAGTGCTTACTTTGTTTCAGACACTGAACTGGGGATTTTATCAATATTATTTCATTAAATCCTTATGAGAATTCTATAATGTAGATATCAATATTATCTGCATTTGACAGGTGAGATAAGTTTTACAAAGACTAAGTTCATAAGGCTAGTTATTGTGGAATCCAGGATATATATGAAGTAGTGAGATTCCAGGACCATAATTACTATGCCAACTCAGAATTTAACTGGGGTACTCTTTATGATAAAAATATGATTAGCTAAAGATTAAAGTTATAACCTTCTAATAGTAAGGCCAGTGCTGTCTCTAATATTATGCAAATTTCTTGAGGCTTATATTATTATTGGCTTTTGATTCATTGAAGTGATGTTCATTATAGCAACAGAAAATGTGGATATGAGAAATCTTGGATATAAGAATCCTAGGATATGAGAAAACTTTACCAAGTGTCTTAGGTCATCCTGACACTAGAAACTAGTTGTTTGCCACCTTTTTTCCATATGGAGCTTCCTAATCTTGTTTTTCTTCCCTCTCTCTTTCCACTCCCTCTTTGTCTTTTCTTGTTTTAGCTTCCCCCACTAACTGTTCATTTCTTATGTAGAACAGTTTTAAGTATCATTTCTTTATTTCTTTCCAAGCCATGTTGTCTGCATGACCTTTCAAGACATTTTGTTCATGAGAAATTTTCATAAACAGTACATACTGTTAATGATTATTTATCTGGTAACCTTTAAATATGAAAATCTAAAAAGAAAAAATATGTAGCAGATAGTTACAAGATGAAATACATAGACCAATACGCGCTTGAGAAAATTTTTAAGCTCACTTAGAATTAAAGAGATGCTATTATAAATACTCACAAGATCATATTCACCTCAGAAATTGGAAAAACTTTAGAATACATTACTAGGTGCTAAAAAAATGTGTTTTGGCAGTATTCACAAATATAAACTTTACATTGCTACCTCTGGCAGGTTTTTTGGTATTATAGGAAAAGAAATCTTTGTTTTAAATTCATACATTTGAGCCTATAATTAAATGAATGTCTTATAAAGGGAAGAATCCTATACTTTTTATGTAAAAGTAATTCCTAATATCTCTTGTCTCTTGTTTAAAATATTACTTATATCCAGATAGTAGAGTTAATATTCATAGTGGTCATTATAAAATGTAGTTATTTACAAATGTTTGTATATAGATTTATATATGAATATGTGCTAAATTTTAATTCTAATTTCTAATTCACAGTAATTTCCTCCTTCAAATTTATTTATTCACATCTTATTCCTTCTGTTCATCTGTATACCCATATATGATCATCCTTTCTGACATTATCTCTGAAACCAATTGTCTTCATGGATTTGCTTACTAGTTCCCTTCAGTTTCTTCATCTTCAACACTAGAATCTTAGTACTTTATGAGATTCTACTTCTTTCTCCCAGTTATCTCACTTGGGGCATTTTGTCCTATACTTTGTCTTGCTCCAGCTTCTCTTGATCATATAGTTCTCTTCATATCTGATTCTCTATGCCCTATCCATCTCTAATCCTGTGTCTTATTGGCATTTTAAAATTAGATCTTTAGCTAGATCTATAGCATGTATGTCTAATGTGGGCCTATTTCAGTGGCATTTTAAAGGCAAATAACCAACTTTCCCTTAATTGTTAAACATATTCTGATAATCAGTATGGGAAGCGTTAGCAGGGGAATTAGTGTCTTCAATCAGTATTTGGGAGGTAAGGTAAAGGGTTAAGAATGTGTGAGGTTTAAGTTGGAACAAAAACTGGTCTTCATTCAAATAATATTAAAAATTCAAACTCTTTAAGTTCAAACAGCAAAAGTACTCACAGATAGGAGAAAGAAGGAAAACCTAATTGTAAGTCATGTTCACTGGTGCTTCAGAATTAAGAAACAGAACCGTTTCACTAGAAATAGAGTGAAAAAATTCCTCCTTGAATATTTTAATCATTATTTGTATTTATCTATAGCCTCTGAATCTCAAGTTTCCATGTGTCCATGGGTTTAGAATAAACTACATCTGCAGGAATAATCCAGCTCTCTCTGCACTGATCTTCCACCTGATTACTCTAGGGATTGCATCCTTAACCAGGAACTTTTGACTTTAAGTCTAGAAATCTCCTCAATTGCTCCAAAGGAAATGAAGCTGTTGTTTGCCAGTTTTGATTACTGTGGAAAAGTAAAGTCCTTCACAAGGGCTTGAAAGGACAATGAGCCCAAGACACTGTTGATCTCGCTGAGTACTAACTGCCCCAAGCTGTCGTGTAGTGGGACTGGAAGCCATTGGTCCTCCCTGCTGGCAACCTTCTTGTGTGTGTTCAGTAGCTCAGTTGTGTCTGACTCTTTGCAGTCCCATGGACTGTAACCCTCCAGGTTCCTCTGCCCATGGATATTTCTAAGCAATAATACTTAAGTGGGGTACCATTTCCTACTCCAGGTGATCTTCCCAACCCAGGGATTGAACCCACATGTCTTGCATCTCCTGCATTGGCAGGCAAATTATTGTCTTACCAAGCCAGAAAACCATGAACATTAGCTAGGTGTTTCAGCTAATGTAATCATTGCTAGCTTTAATAAGAGAGGGTGAAAACTGTATAGATATGTGTCACATACAGTCAAGAGCATTCCTCAGAGTTGCCTAAGAACCAAAAAATTGTAACTGTAAATGATGCATTCCTTTGAATTCATAGAATCACTGACACAAAAAGAAAGATACAGATATTTACACCAATGCTCTACTAGCACCACTACCAAAATATGTGACCTAGTAACTGGATTACAATTAGTTTTGGTACTGGATATATTCCTGGTTCTTTTTAAACCCTCTAATCTTGGTAGAATTTCAGTCATCCTAACAGTATATGTTTATTTGTAGTATGTTTAACTGTGTCAGTTCAGGTTCACCTCAAAAATGCTTACATGGTATAATTCCAGTGTTGGTTGAGTCCAAGACCACTCTATCTCCAAAAGATTCTTCAGCTAATAATATAAATTAACAGATATAAATCAGTATGTAAGAACAAGCAAAGGAGAAATTCCGTATTACTAACATCTTTTAAGCATCAAGTTCAAAAGTAGATAATGGAGTTTGAGTAACTAATTTCAAATATGACCAGCAATAGGCCTTGGGCTTACCTGACATGTCTTATGATTTACAGATTGTTTATAATTTGGGTGCCTGCAAATCCATAAGTCTTTATGTGTAGTATCAAAAGTAGAGAAAACTCCTTGACTATTCAACTTCCATCACCAACAGATGGTGACTATTTTGAATTGCGATGGTGACTATTTTGAATTGTATTCAGAGATACTAGAGGACTGATTTTGTCCCTTCTTCTGAGCCATTCTACTTAAGTTGCATTAGGAATTTTAGGAAGGGGACTAGTCAATATCATACAATTTGTCCTATAACAGTGCTGGAAAATAGAAGAATTTATATATAAATCAATAGATGTATGTGGAATCTAAAAAAAAGAGATAAAAATTAATTTACTTATAAAACAGAGACTCAGAAATATAGAAGAGAGATCAAAGGGGAAAGATAGGGGAAGGATAAATTACAAGGTTGGGATTAACATATACACACTACTATATATAAAGCAGATAAACAACAAGGAGGTACTGTAATACAGTGAACTCTAATCAATATTCTATAATAAAATATATGGGTAAAGAATATGGAATATATGGAAAGGAATATATATATATTCACAGAATATAGACTCCAAAAAGATGTATGTATGCATATATATATATATATACACACATATATATGAAATAGACTTCCCCGGTAGCTCAATGGTAAAGAACCACCTGTGATACAGTAGCCACAGGAGGTGCAGGTTCGATCCCTGGGTCAGGGAGGCTTAGCCACCCACTTCAGTATTCTTGCCTGGAGAATCCCATGGACAGAAGAGCCTGGGGAGCTATAGTCCATAGGGTCGCAAAGAGTTGGAAATGACTGAAATGACTTGGCATCCATATATATATGAATCAATTGCGCTGTACACTTTAAAGTAACATGACATTGTGACTCAACTCTCAGTTCAGTTCAGTCACACAGTCATGTCCGACACTATGTGACTCTATGGACAGTCTTCCCTGTCCGTCGCCAACTCCCGGAACCTGCTGAAACTCATGTCCATTGAGTCGGTGATGCCATTCAACCATCTCATCCTCTGTCATCTGCTTCTCCTGCCTTCAATCTTTTCCAGCATCAGGGTCTTTCCCAAGGAATCAGTTCTTTGTATCAGGTGGCCAGAGTTTCAGAGTTTCAGTTTCAGCATCAGTCCTTCCAATTAATATTTAGGACTGATTTCCTTTAGGATTGACTGGTTGGATCTCCTTGCCGTCCAAGGGATTCTCAAGAGTCTTCTCCAACACCGCAGTTCAAAAGCATCAATTCTTTGGCACTCAGCTTTCTTTATGGTCCAACTAGCACATCCACGGAGAAGGCAATGGCAACCCACTCCAGTACTCTTGTCTGGAAAATCCCATGAACAGAGAAGCCTGGTAGGCTGCAGTCCATGGGGTCGCGAAGAGTCGGACATGACTGAGCAACTTCACTTTCACTTTTTACTTTAATGCATTGGAGAAGGGAATGGCAACCTACTCCAATTTCTTGTCTGGAGAATCCCAGGGATGGCAGAGCCTGGTGGGCTGCCATCTATGGGGTCACACAGAGTCAAACACGACTGAAATGACTTAGCAGTAGCAGTAGCAATAGCACATCCATACGTGACTACTGGAAAAACCATAGCTTTGACTAGACAGATCTTTGTTAGTAAAGTAATGTTTCTTCTTTTTAATGCTCTGTCCATAGTTGTTCTTCAAGGAGCAAGTATCTTTTAATGCCATGGCTGCAGTCACCATCTGCATTGATTTTGGAGCCCAAGTAAATAAAGTTTCTCACTGTTTTCATTGTTTCCCCATGTTTGCCATGGAGTGATGGGACCAGATGCCATGATCTTCGTTTTTTGAATTTTGAGTTTTGAGCCAATTTTTTCATTCTCCTTTTTCACTTTCATCAAGAGGCTCTTGAGTTCCTCTTTGCTTTCTGTCATAAGGGTGGTGTCATCTGCATATCTGAGGTTATTGTTATTTCTCCCAGCAATCTTGATTCCACTTTCTGCTTCTTCCAGCCTGGCATTTTGCATGATGTACTCTGCATATAAGTTAATTAAACAGGGTGACAGTATACAGCCTTGATGTACTCCTTACTCAATTTGGAACCAGTCCATTGTTCCATGTCCAGTTCTAACTGTTGCTTCTTGACCTGCATACAGATTTCTCAGATGGTCTGGTATTCCCATCTCTTTAAAAATTTTCCACAGTTTATTGTGATCTGCAGTGAAAGGCTTTAGCATAGTCAATGAAGCAGAAGTAGACATTTTTCTGGAACTCTGTTGCTTTTACTGTGATCCAGCAGATGTTGGCAATTTGCTCTCTTGTTCCTCTGCCTTTTGTGAATCCAGCTTGAACATCTGGAAGTTCTTGGTTCATGTGCTGTTGAAACCTAACTTGGAGAATTTTGAGCATGACTTTGCTAGTGTGTGAGATGAGTACAATTGTCTGGTAGTTTGAACATTCTTTGAGATTGCCTTTCTTTCGAATTGGAATGAAAACTGACCTCTTCCAGTCCTGTGACCACTGTGGATTGACCATACTTCAAATAAAAAATAAATAAGAAGGACATGAAAGAAAGGTTATATTTAAACTTTTATGATACAATTCTGAATCTTGTGAGAATCTATTTTCTTATATACTTGAAAAAATATTTATAAAATGTTAGTTTCTAAGGGATGATTTTTCCTCAATGAATATTTGTATACCAGTATACTAAAGGCACGGAGAAGACAATGGCACCCCACTCCAGCACTCTTGCCTGGAAAATCCCATGCACGGAGGAGCCTGGTAGGCTGCAGTCCATGGGGTCGCTAAGAGTCGGACACGACTGAGCATCTTCACTTTCACTTTCATGCATTGGAGAAGGAAATGGCAACCCACTCCAGTGTTCTTGCCTGGAGAATCCCAGGGCCGGGGGAGCCTGGTGGGCTGCCATCCATGGGCTCGC
The DNA here is from genome assembly GCF_014754425.2 of Oryx dammah. Classification (NCBI taxonomy): domain Eukaryota; kingdom Metazoa; phylum Chordata; class Mammalia; order Artiodactyla; family Bovidae; genus Oryx; species Oryx dammah. The sequence goes on from NW_024070196.1 coordinate 20,404,466, forward strand.
ACAGAGTCAGACACGACTGAAGCGACTTAGCAGTAGCAGTATACTAAAGGCAATGAGAAGTTTGTAAATCGCGTATGGTTTATTTTTAAGATTCCAGGTGTTCAGTTTATCTGCATATAAATATGACACCCACACAAGCATGCAAGTTTATTCACCAGTGTAAGTGAAGCCCCTCTAGCTGCATTCCTGTACTTTCTTCAGAGATCAATTCTGCACGAACCACATTATTTATTCAGGATGACATTAAGATATTCACTCTTCACAAGAATAAACACATTGATGATGTTAATGCCTGCACTTCGTTTTCTATGGAACACTTATACTTAACTACAGCAAGATGTGCATGACATTTTCTTTGTGTTTTTCATTTCAACATGTGATTATAGCTTTGTATGTGTGCTAAATCACTTCTGCAAGATTTCTCAGATATAATTTAAACTTTTAAATATTATATATACTTCTAGATTTCCAAGTAAGTAACCTCAGTATGATTTTATCATTGCTGCTCTTTGGTGGAAGTCCATAGTAAAATTTTAAAGAAACATAAGGACGCCAAGTTTTATTTTTCTAAAGGACTCCAAAGGAAAAATAAAAATGGAAAAAACACTGAACAGTATGAGGAAAGTCACAATAGTCATATATAACTCTGGGTAAAACAAAGCTCCTAAAGAAGCAGATGTGTTGTTTTACTATGAACTGAGAATTTTTATGGTCCACTGGAGCACACACTATAATGTGTCAATGAAGAAGGTTAGATAAGTCTGTAAGCTAAGATTCTATCTTCTTAAGGAATAGTAAACAGCTCCAGGATGTACCCACAAAGGCTTTTTTGTTCTTGCTAGACAGACAATACAAGTAGATGCAACACTGGCTGAGACAGCATCTGTTCTTTTCCATATATATAAACTTTGCTCTTGGGCTTCTGGTTCTAGTAGCTTGCTGATGCCTGTTTAGTGTTAACATCTTATACATGATGAACTCTTGAGATACTCTTGACCCTGAAGTAACTGATGATCCTTCAATTCTGTCCATTTCACTTTCTGAAAGAAAATAAGCCATTTCAAGATTCCACAGAATAGACTCCAAAAATATATGTATAAAAACCTTTAGGACCAGTGGACTACTTCCAAGTGAAAAATCATAAGTATATTTTAAAACTAGAAGAAAAATAATGAAGTAGGTATTCCTCAGAGATCTGGGAAAAAGTCAATAAAAGCCATAGATATCAAATATATCCCAGATAATTTAAAAACAAAGTGATAACACATTGGGCAGTGTTGAAATAAAAAGCTTAAACATTATCTCCAAGGGGTAGTCATAACAGCAATAATTTAACAAAAATATTTGCTCTTCCAAATCCTATTAAACAATGTAATCATAGTTAACTGACTAAACAAATAAAATCCAATTCTATATGTAACAAATGTTCCCAATATTTATGGGATAAATATTATACATCATATACAGTTAATTTAACTCAATTTTAGAAAACATGCAAAGAAGAAAAGTAATGATTTTATACTCTAATATTGAAAAGAATAAGTTCTACTTCTTCAGGAGCATGTAACAGTAATCAATCTCAAAAGTAGAAGGAATTATTTAAATTAGATTAAATTTAATGGATATAATAGCTTAAAAATATTTTACAATATGTATTTGATTACCTGATAGGTAAACTTGCAGTTGGAGGAAAATTCAATACTTAATACAATACGATGAAAAATCATTGAAAAATTCAATACAATGAAAAATCAGTTTTTCTCCTACTCTGATCACCTAAGCTCTCTCCTTCCAGAAACAACCATGAAAGCATTTTGTACAAACATTGATTTTGACTTTTTTGACATGACATATTTTACATATTATAATGTAAAAATATTTCCATGAAGTTCACATGCATACATGCTAAGTCATTTCAGTCCTACTCTTTGCAACCTTATGGACTTCTCTGTCTATGGAATTCTCCAGGCAAGAATAGTGGAATGGGTTGCCATGCAGGGGATCTTCCGGACCCAAGGATGGAACTTGCCTCTCTTAGGCCTCCTGCATTGGCTGGCGGGTTCTTGACCACTAGTACCACCCGAGAAGCCAAAGTTCACATAGTTCTCTGTCTTACTCTTTGTAAAGTTTGCAAGGTATTCCATTGTTTGGGTATATCACTTTTTTTTTTTAGAGTTTTATAGTTTCCAATATTGTGGCATTACAATTGATGACAATAGTAACTTGTATTTGTATGTGTTTTCTTAGATGAATATATCTATAGATAAATGATACATTTCACAAATCTTTACTATTGATTGTAAGATAAGCCCCTGATTTTTCACTCATGAAGAGAAAAGAACCACCATAAAAATAATATATGCTATCAATTATAAAATGCACCTGGATTTTAGCAATGTTAAATATGTCTTAGAATCAATGAAATATGGTAACAGTTTGTGTATCTTAGAATCAATGAAATGTGGTGCTAAAAACTAACATTACTAAGTCAGATTGCTAAATTGCCACCTATTGCAGTCTAAATGACTTACATTTCTTTGTCAATGCAAGGTGAAGTGTGTTTCCTCTTTCCAAAACAGTGCATATTAAATTTTGATTCTTGGGTATTCTAATACATCAAAAAAAAGTATATTTTTTCAAATACATGGAGTCTTTAAAGTATCTGTTGTATTAATTTCTCATTTTGATATTAACTTGCCATTTAAATGCTCTCTTCTCTGCAATCACCCTCTGTGATTTTTCAGGCTTTAAATTTTATTGAGGCTTTCAATGGTAAGTCAAATATCTCTCTTGGCATCTGTCACATTGTGCTTAAAAATATAAATTATTTTCAAGTATATTTTGATATTCATTTCTAACATAATTCCACAATAATAAGAGAACAGACTCTATATGATTTCAATACTATATGTGAAATTTTGCACCTTATTTTATGTCCTGGACATGTTCCAGTGTCTCCTGGTTTTTAGTCAATGGGAACTTGAATAGAATTTGTACTTTACTGTTGTGTGGAAATTGTATAAATCTTAATTATATTGAATTGCTTTATAGAAAATGTAAAAACAACCACCACAAACCAAAAAAAAAAAAAGTATCTTTTAACATGTAGAAATGGCATTGGTATTCGTATCCTAAAGGTTGCTCTAGATTTCTTAAAACAATTTCTTGAAACAATAAATAAATCTTCTGATATCCTGACAATTAATGAAAGTTTAGACAATTTTCTAAAGTTCACTGGCAGGAATTTAAAATCCTGTGTGATATGGGGCATTCCCCTTAATTATTTTAATCCTAATTTCCTTATTCTGTAAACTGAATATAATAATCTTATTATGATTGTCCTGAGAATTAAGTAAGATAAAGTATTAAGTAAGATAAAGTACATGTAAAGTATTACTGGAACATAGTGGTTTTTCCTTATATATTGGCTATTACTATTTTTATTATCATTAATACTACCACTACTATGGTATTGTGTTTATGAATGGAATAATCTTAATTTACTTATCACAGCAGTTTTTCACTCAAAGTAGTTTTTCAGTAATGAGTGCATATATAATGCCTAAGGAAAATCACTCAATCTTTTAGGATGCTTTTCAATGACAATAAATATTGTGTTTTGATATTCAAAGTGATGTCAGAAGTAGTTTTAATAAATTAATACTTATCACACTGTAGTATCATGACTAAGACATATTGATTCTGTTAAATAATCCTTATTACATAATTTTGGCCTAGCTTCATTTTAGTATCTAGCCCTTCCTCTACTTGTACCTTTAGCTAATGCCTTTAATTCCTAAGCCTCATTCTCTAGTTTGTGTATATTGCCATGCTTCTCACTGTCTTCATCCTCTGTTGTTCAGTTGCTCAGTCGTGTCCTACTCTTGGTGAACCCATGGACTGACGCAAGCCAGTCTTCCTTGTCCTTCACTGTCTCCTGGAGGTTGCTCAAACTCATGTCCATTGAGTCGGTGATGCCATACAACCATCTCATCCTCTGTTGTCCCCTTCTCCTCCTACCTTCAGTCTTTCCCAGCATCAGGGTCTTTTCTAATGAGTTGGCTTTTCACATCAGGTGGCCAAAGTATTGGAGTTTCAGGTTCAGCATCAGTCCTTCCAATGAATATTCAGGATTGATTTCCTTTAGGCTTGACTGATTAGTTCTCTTTGCCATCCAAGGGACTCTCAAGGGTCTTCTCCAACACCACAGTTCAAAAGTATCAGTTCTTTGTAGTCAGTTGTTATTCAGCATTTCTCCATTTCCTTTCCTCTTTACTCTTTATTTCATCTTGAAAAACGTTGACATCATCTATTGTAGCTGTGTTCAGTATTTATGTTTATTCTGAAATTATCCATAAATATACATTTATTTTTTACAGTTCTTATTTTACATGAATATAGCTAGTAAAATTTCAGATTTAATTAACATATTAAAACTACCTAGTAAAATTAGATAAGCAGTTATTCATTTAATCAAATTGTGTTATATTAAAATAATTCTCCCTAAAGAAAAGCATATGATATTTAACAATTAATTTTATAAAAAGTCTCCTTATGATTTGACTTTTAAATAAAATTAAGCATCTCCCAGAAAGATATCTCTGGGAGATAGTGGAGGACAGGGAAGCCTGGCATGCTGCAGCCCATGGGGTCACAAAGAGTTGGACACGACTTAGCGACCAAATAACAAAATAAAAATATTTTACTTTTCCAGTTTGCCTATATTCTAAGTTTCTCATTTATAAAAATATCTCATTGTCCATAAACAAGCACCTCACTGCTCATTCAGTTCTTTTGTGTATTTTTCCTTTCTGTATGAAAGACTCTCTTTCTTCTCTATTTCTCTTATCAAAATGCTATCTTTCAAGATCCTTCTACAATAATCTCCTTTTCCTTTCTTTGAGCACTTAGTGTGTTTTCTTTCACATTAAAGCAACAAGACAAGTTTTTGAATTCATCAAATCTTTTAAAATTCCACTAATAATACCATTTTTCATATCCTCATTGTCTATTTCCTGAATTATAGTAGGAGACTTCTATCTGCTTTTCTGCCACTATTCTCTCTCTTTAATTAATTCTCCATATTTCTATAAGAATTACATCCTCCAAAATTTTCTTAAGTAATTTCTCTTCTGAAAAATCTCTCTTGGTTTGTTCATAACCACAAAATAAAGCTTAGCATTTAATACGGATGCTTTTCAAGACTTGCTGTCACCTGCCCCTCTGCCCTCTTCCACTGCTCCACCTCCCCATTCCCTTGTCATTGTATGTCCTCCTTTAGGAGATATATATATATATATATATAAAATACATATATTATATATATATATATCATAAAATAGGTAAACCATTATTAATATAAATTTGCTTTTTCATCTGGCTGTACAAAATAAATATTGAACTGCTATTGAAATTATAATAACAATAAATTATTATTCTCCTGGCAGACTCGATAGGATTAGTCAGTGAATTATACAGTTATGATAAAGAGAATAAAAAATCAGATGTGACTCTGATCCTGAATGATTGGAAACACAGTGTTGCTGGTAGAAAAATTTAAGCAATATATAAGGAGGCAGGTTTAGGGAAAGCTGATATATTCAGTTTGGAAATAGGCTGAAGTGCTTACAAGGACACTCTAGTGGAGAAAACAAAGAATAGTTGAAGGTGTGATTAAAGATTTGAGGAAAGATTAGGCTTGCATATGGGCACTGAAAAGTTTACATTAGGGTGAATGTCATATCACAGAACCATATTAATCACTGAATATTGTGTGTATTTAAATATTTATACAAAGAAAAAATGTTTTAGTATGACATATGTATACCAACCAGAAATTTCAGAAAAAGCATAGAATTTGTTACCTATCTACATACTTAAAGCAACTTCCTGTGTTAAAATTATAACAAATACCTCTATTTGAAAACAAAGGACTAAAATATTATATTTAAATACACAGCAAGAATAATACATGATGTAATAGATTCTTTCTGATATTGAAATACCATCTGAATAGTGGTATGCAGTATTGTGCCTCTTGGTTGTCATGGCAACTGCATCTCAAATTTGGAGCATCAAGTTTTCATTTTCTATGAGTTTTCAAATAACAAGAATGTATAACAGATTATATAATGGCTTCTTTATTTTTTTTAGTTTGATGTAGCAGATGTAAATACATCTCATGTAATATAAAATATAGATCAATTAAAGTAATAACTATTCTTAATGATGACAATTTAGAAATGGACTAATAGGCTATTTATTATTCATAACTACACCAATTTTGAGCAACAAAGGTTTGAACAAACCTCTTCTATGTTCTGCTAAATGTTAACTATCTGGGAAATAATTGCTTGAAGTTTTTTGAATATAAAGTAATTACGATTTTATCTAGCTTTATTTTAGTTATAGTCATATCATAATATTAAATGAAAATTAAATATCCCCTTGTTTTCTAGCTTTTTTTTTAACACTCAGATGCCTATTTTTCTGAATAACTATCCTCTACTGTTTATAGTCATCTGTATAATATAATAGTATTTCCATGTACTGAAATAATGAAAGTGACTTATGTCAGTATTTTGTTTATTAGGCCAAAAAAATGATAATTTTGAACCCCAGTAAGTTCTTATTTTTTACTTTTAGCAAGTTAAGTATATTTTGGCATATAAACCAGGGTGTATTTTTAATGGTGAATATAGGTCTAAAGAGTTAAGGTCTGAGGAAAAGGATTTAAAGATTGTAGTAATCAATCAAAGAATATGTTTGCTATGTAGGTAGAAACATACCTTCTTACATGGAGCATCCAACTTTACTTAATGTACCTATGTTGTGACTGCAGCCATGAAATTAAAAGATGCTTACTCCTTGGAAGAAAAGTTATGACCAACCTAGATAGCATATTCAAAAGCAGAGACATTACTTTGCCAACTAAGGTCCATCTAGTCAAGGCTATGGTTTTTCCTCTGGTCATGTATGGATGTGAAAGTTGGACTGTGAAGAAGGCTGAGCATGGAAGAATTGATGCTTTTGAACTGCGGTGTTGGAGAAGACTCTTGAGAATCCCTTGGACTGCAAGGAGGTCCAACCAGTCCATTCTGAAGGAGATCAGCCCTGGGATTTCTTTGGAAGGAATGATGCTAAAGCTGAAACTCCAGTACTTTGGCCACCTCATGCGAAGAGTTGACTCATTGGAAAAGACTCTGATGCTGGGAGGGATTAGGGGCAGGAGGAGAAGGGGATGACAGAGGATGAGATGGCTGGATGGCATCACCGACTCGATGGACGTGAGTCTGAGTGAACTCTGGGAGTTGGAGATGGACAGGGAGGCCTGGTGTGCTGTGATTCATGGGGTCGCAAAGAGTCGGACATGACTGAGCGACTGAAAAGAACAGAACAGAAATGTTGGCTCTGGTGAATCTTAATACACTCTTTTACTTGAAATTTTAATGATTCTTTGTGATTATTTGCCTTGTTACAGGTATAGGAAAAGAAAACCATAGTATAGGAATTTGATATATTTTAAAAACCAATAGTGAATAAAATAATATTTTATTATTAATGACTATTTTGTGTAGAAACACTACAATAATTTATAATATGTAAGCAGTTATAATATAAAAATTTACACATCAAAACTGACCTCTAAAATAAATTCCTATGAATATTTCAAGCAATACTGGGCAAAATGTAGCAGCATTGATTTCTTCCTCAGTAAGGAAATAGGTAATGCACACAGAGTGACAGTGTGCAGCCTTATGTTGATGGAGATAGCCTGCTCTTCTATTTGTGACTGTGCACAGCTGGAGAATGAACCATTTGGGCTGAAATGATTGGTTTTGTTGCCCTTCTGATTTTGCTGAACTCACTATTTTTAAAAATCTAAATCAATAAGCTATTCAGGCAATTGTGCAGACATGACTTTTATTCTTAAGTCGATTTGACATGTGGTGGATTTTAGCATGAACCTAATCAGAGGAGAGGCCCATTTCTAAGCAGAGAGCTTCAGGCTAAGATTTCTGTGCAAGTAAGTCCAGAAATCCATGTATTAGAATGTGACTCTGCCTTAACAAGGGGAGAAATCATGTTGTTGAAAAGTACCCTCAAAAGTCATGGCATTTAAAATAAACTTCGTTTAAATCATCCAGGTAAAGGACATTTTATTTTTAAACTCTGGGCCTAAAAAGTTTGTACTTTCATTTCTTTTAAAAATTTTTGCTTAAAGTCACTGTGCTTTAATGATGCCTTAAAATATTCATGTTTTTCTCATGTATTGGCAAGAGCAAGAGGTTTGGGCCAGACTTTTCTAATGTGATATCACATTTTTGTAGTTATGTGATCCTAGACCATAAATATTACACTAATCTATCTTTATCTAACAAAATCATAATAATTATTATAACTCAAGATGTGGTTGGTTGTAAAGAAAACAATAAAATGCAATAGTAAGTCTCCTGCCACCTAGTATGAAAGAGGCATCCAATAATTATCAATTCTCTCCCTTCTTCTCTCTATTCTCATAGCAAATGGTCATTTCCCTTGAACTTTGCCTGTCATTAATATATAGCTTCTTCTGGACAACAGAAAACAACTCAGGCTTAAGGATGTGTTGAATAGAGAAGTAAAATTTTTTAGAGCAAGCATTTCAAGTAGGTTATAAATATCACAAAGAAATGTGTGATGATAGTTTTGGAACATCTGCACAAACAAAATAACTGTCAGTAAACAGAAGAGTAGGAAATGTGACTTTTTTCTGCAGATATTTGGATTGAGCATCTACCCTTTGATTTATGTAATTTTATCATTATGCTGCAACTGCTTTCATTCTGAATTATTCATTCAACATAAGCTAGCAATAAAGGCAATGCTTCTTCAGCTAAACATTCTCTGACTTTAAAAAGGCTGTTTAAATGAACTACAGAGTTTTTTTTTCCCTTCCATTTTATGGTCTGAATAGGTGTTGGTCTTGGACAAACCACATTTTGGGGAAATTTATCACAACTTTAAGAAAAGTTACACATACACTAATGGAATAGAACGGTCTTTGAGCCATGTCCTTGAATGGTCACTAATTTATCTTCTTAGTCCAGGCTTTTCTGCAAAGAGTGCCACTGAAAGGGCTGTAGTGGAAATAACTGCACAAATATTAGCTTCTTCTGCTTAAGATAATCCAGATGGCTACAAGTTTCTGAAATTGCATGTGCTCATATGATTAGCTTTGAGCCTGTGCTTTCAAATGTGAAATCAAGGAATAATGGATCAACAATACAGAATTGTAAAGTAAAATTAAAAAATAAATAAATAAATAAAATGTAAAAAAAAATAAATAAATTTGGAAAACTCAGCAGAGGCCACAGGACTGGAAAAGGTCAGTTTTCATTCCAATCCCAAAGAAAGGCAATGCCAAAGAATGCTCAGACTACTGCACAATTGCACTCATCTCACATGCTAGTAAAGTAATGCTCAAAATTCACAAAGCCAGGCTTCAGCAATACATGAACCATGAACTTCTAGATGTTCAAGCTGGTTTTAGAAAAGGCAGAGGTACCAGAGATCAAATTGCCAGCATCTGCAGGATCATGGAAAAAGGAAGAGAGTTCCAGAAAAATATCTATTTCTGCTTTCTTGACTATGCCAAAGCCTTTAACTGTGTGGATCACAACAAACTGTGGACAATTCTGAAAGAGATGGGAATACCAGAGCACCTGACTTGCCTCTTGAAAAACCTGTATGCAGGTCAGGAAGCACCAGTTAGAACTGGACATGGAACAACAAACTGGTTCCAAATAGGAAAAGGAGTACGTCAAGGCTGTATATTGTCACCCTGCTTATTTAACTTATATGCAGAGTACATCATGAGAAACGCTGGACTGGAAGAAGTACAAGCTGGAATCAAGATTGCTGGCAGAACCTCAAATATACAGATGAGACCACCCTTATGGCAGAAAGTGAAGAGGAACTAAAAAGCCTCTTGATGAAAGTGAAAGAGGAGAGTGAAAGATTTGGCTTAAAGCTCAACATTCAGAAAACGAAGATCATGGCCTCTGTTCCCATCATTTCATGGGAAATAGATGGGGAGGCAGTGGAAACAGTGTCAGAATTTATTTTTATGGGCTCCAAAATGACTGAAGATGGTGACTGCAGCCATGAAATTAAAAGATGCTTACTCCTTGGAAGAAAAGTTATGACCAACCTAGATAGCATATTCAAAAGCAGAGATATTACTTTGCCAACAAAGGTCCGTCTAGTCAAGGCTATGGTTTTTCCAGTTGTCATATATGGATGTGAGAGTTGGACTGTGAAGAAGGCTGAGCACCAAAGAATTGATGCTTTTGAACTGTGGTGTTGGAGAAGACTCTTGAGAGTCCCTTGGACTGCAAGGAGGTCCAACCAGTCCATTCTGAAGGAAATCAGCCCTGGGATTTCTTTGGAAGGAATGATGCTAAAGCTGAAACTCCGTTACTTTGGCCACCTCATGCGAAGTGTTGACTCACAGGAAAAGGCTCTGATGCTGGGAGGCATTGGGGGCAGGAGGAGAAGGGGACGACAGAGGATGAGATGGCTGGATGGCATCACTGACTCGATGGACGTGAGTCTGAGTGAACTCCGGGAGTTGGTGATGGACAGGGAGGCCTGGCGTGCTGCTATTCATGGGGTTGCAAAGAGTCGGACACGACTAAGTGACTGAACTGAACTGAACTGAAGTGCAATATTTTGAGTCTTTATCAGTAGAGCCTATACTACTATAGGAGCATATTAAAACTTAATTGTGTTTTCATATTTAGTTACATATTTTAAGTTCAAGTATTTACAGATTTTGTAATACATATTTTTTTTTTCACAAGACAGCCACTGGCTGTACCACATTGAAATTATTTAGTATTACTTTCTTGTGTTACTAGTTTAGATTTACTCTTTAAAACTCCTTTTCTATAAAAGTATCATTTAAACTAATTTGAGATTTTTGGTTAGTATTCTATATTTTGCTCTCAACTATATTTTAAAGATAGTCCTGGACTTTTTTATTATTAGGTTGATACAAAAGTAATTATAGTTTTGCATTGTTGAAATTTGCTGTTTGATATTGGAATACATTCTTAAATAAATGGTTATGCTATACATAATTTTAATGCACATTTTTGCTTTATGTTTTTTTGCTAATGACTTATTACTTGCTGTTTATTTTATATTTACTTTAGATTAGGGAAATGATGTTAGATATATGGCAAACTCAAGCAATTTTCTTATCTGAGTTCAACATGGGTTGTAAAGCAGCGGAGATAATGTGCAGCAACTATGCACTTGGCCCAGGAACTGCCAACAGAGGTACAGTGCAGTGGTGGTTCAAGAAGTTTTGCAAAGGAGATGAGCGCTTTGAAGATGAGTACAGTGACTGGCTATGGGAAGCTGACAACACCCAATTGAGAGGATCATCGAAGCTGATCAGCTTCGATGATCCTCTTGTAACTACCTGAGAAGTTGCCAAAGAACTCAACTTTGGCCATTCTATGCTCACTTGGTATTTAAAGCAAATTAGAAAGGTGAGAAAGCTTGGTAAGTGGCTGCCTCATGATCTGACTGCATGTCAAAAAAATCATCATTTCGAAGTGTCTTCACTTATCATAATCAACAACAAAGAACCATTTCTAGATTGGATTATGACATGCAGTGAAAAGTGGAATTTATGTGACAGCTGATGACTACCAGCTCAGTGGCTGGACCACGGAGAAAGTTCCAATGCATTTTCTGAAGCCAAACTAGCACCAGAAAAGGTCATGGTTACTGATTGGTGATGAAATGCCCACCTGATACACTATAGCTCTCTGAATCCCAGCAAAACCATTATATCTGAGAAGTATGCTCAGCAAATCAATGAGATGCACCCAAAACTGCAACACCTGCAGCTGACATTGATCAACAGAATAGGCCCAATTCTTCTCCATGACAATACCCATCTGCTCGTTGCTCAACCAACACTTCAAAAGTTGAATGACTTGGTCAATGAAGTTTTGCCTCATCCGCCATATCCACCTAGCCTCTCGCCCAACTAATTACCACTTCTTCAAGCATCTTGACAACTTTTTGCATGCAAAATGTTTCCACAACCAGCAGGAGGCAGAAAATGCTTTCCAAACGATTTTCAAATCCTGAAGCATGGATTTTTATGCTACAGGAATAAAGAAGCTTATTTCTGGTTGGCAAAAATATGTTGATTGTAATAGTTCCTATTTTAATTATTAATCATTTATTTGAGAATGGCAACCCACTCCAGTATTCTTGCCTGGAGAATCCCATGGATGGAGGAGTCTGGTAGGCTACAGTCCATGGGGTCGCAAAAAGTCAGACACGACTGAACGACTTCACTTTCTTTCTATACTGATTTAAAGTTCATGGTCCAAAACTGCAATTACTTTTTCACCAACCTAGTAATAAAAGCTGACACAGCATTTGGAACTAAAACATACTTATCAGTTGAATGAGTTAACTGTATGAGTCTCTGAGGCATAAGTGTGCATAAACTGAATTAATATACTGAATAAATTTAGTACTATTGAGACAACACATGCTGGACATCATGCCTAGTACCTGACATATAGTAAGCACTCAAGTCAATGCTCAGAATTACTATTATTATTACGAACTTCTTAGTCTTCTAAAACATGTTACAGTAGCAAACATTTATTATCTATATGTACTAGGCTTCCCTGGTGTCTCAGTGGTAAAGAATTTGATTGTTTGCTTGCCAATGCAGAAGATGTAGGTTTGATCCCTGGGTCAGGAAGTTCCCCTTGAGAAGGAAATCGCAACCCATTCCAGTGTTCTTGCCTGGGAAATCCATATGGACAGAGGAGCCTGGTGGGCTTTAGTCCATGGGTTGCAAAAGAGTTGGACACAAACTTAGCGACTAAACAACAGCAACAATATGTGCTAGTTACTAGGTTATATGTTGTATATTTAATCATAATCTCATGAAATAGGAATATTTATATCTATTGTTTAAGTAAGGAAGCTATAGCTCAGAAAATTTGAGTAAGATCACAAAATTAAAATTTATATCTGATTGTATCTGACAACAGGTCTAGCTTCTTTCTATTGACCAACTGATTCCACTATTAACGGCGTCTTAGATTAACATATGCTTTTAATGAACTTCCTTTTTAAGATTTGAATGTGTACTTTTAACTCATCCATAGAGTTTTAAAATTTAGTGACATATTACATCCATTTCTTATGTTCACAGATTCTGTGGGTCAGAAATTCAGTCAGGTCATACTCTACCAGGTTGGGTACCAAAATGTCTGGGGCTTCAGTCATTTGAGAAGGCTGAGCTGAGGAATGAAATCAGCTGAAAGCTTGGTCACTCACTTTTCTGGCAGTTGATGCTGACTATTGTCCAAGACCTGCCTGTGGTCTCTCTAGGTAGCCTCGACTTCCTTATAGTAAGTGGTTGATTTCCTGGTGTAAGCATATCAAGAAAGAGGAATGGTCAAACAGATGCATGTCCTACCATTGATCTGGCCTCACAAGTGACAAAAGTATCACTTTTCCATAGTATATTGGTTGGAGCAGTCACAAGTACACTTGAGTTCAAAAGGAAGAACAAATGAACTGTACCTCTTGAAGGGAAGTGGCAATGTTTTGAAATAGCATTTGGGACCAGAAATACTCCTGTGACAAATATTGGAAGATATCATTGGCCATACTTTTATAAATAGTAATTATTTTAATAAAATAAAATCTACACACACACACACACACACATATATATAAATACTAAGTGATCATGCAGAGGCCTAGTGTGCTAAAAATTTATGAAGTTTTCCTGAATAAAATATGTCCTAAAAGCCTTGTATAATTATAAAATAAATACTGTCTAGTAGAATTTAAATTCTACATGTCTAATGAACATATATCTAATGAAAACATACTTCAAATGAAAATCTATGCACAGTAAAAGTAGAAGATAAGCCCTAGTTTTGCTCTTAAATTGAGCTTTTTTAGGGTGACATTTATAAGAAAGTAAATGTGGCAACAATTAAACTATTATGAGCTACTTAGGGCATTCACTTAAAACTTAATCAATTCAATAAAAACTAACATGATCTAAATTTGGGCTACTGTTTTGCTCTTTTTTTCCAAGTTCATAGAACTGAATATAGAAAACCAATTAATTTTAATATTTAAATAGCAAGAAAATCCACATAGAGAAATTTGAATTTAATTTTTAATTCAGTCCTAACTCAGCAAGCAAATCTTCTGATTTAGAGATTGACATTCTTTTGGGATATCTCAGGGTCAGGCGATGGCACCCCACTCCAGTACTCTTGCCTGGAAAATCCCATGGACAGAGGAGCCTGGTAGGCTGCAGTCCATGGGGTCGCTAAGAGTCGGACACGACTGAGCGACTTCACTTTCACTTTTCACTTTCCTGTGTTGGAGAAGGAGGTGGCAACCCACTCCAGTGTTCTTGCCTGGAGAATCCCAGGGACGGGGGAGCCTGGTGGGCTGCCGTCTATGGGGTTGCACAGAGTCGGACACGACTGAAGTGACTTAGCAGCAGGGTCTGTATGTAGTTCACTAATAGAAATCCACAAAAATTACCCTATCTGTGGATTAAGAGTGTAAAGATTTAATGACAAATAAAGAGGCTAATCAAGCTATTGGGTTTCCGTGATGGCTCAGCAGTATAGAATCTGCTTGTCATTGCTGGAGACTCAAGTTCAGTCCCTGGGTCAGGAAGATCCCCTGGAGAAGGAAATCACAACCCACTCCAGTATTCTTGCCTGAGAAATCCCATGGACAGAGAACCTGGTGGGCTACAGTCCATGGGGGTCACAAAAAAGTTGGACCTGACTTAGTGACTAAACAACAACAGTCAAGATGTTGATCTCAATAATTATTTTAAGTTAATATGTTTGGATAAGTAACAGAGGCCAACTGAAAGTGAGTCAGCAAGAAAGTGTTCATTATCCCATTAACAAGCATACAGCAACCAAGGGGTTCCTCTAGGTCTTAAAGAGTGTAGCTCAGCTTCTCTGCTATTTCTTTGTCTTCTCTTGAGTTATAAGAGTGGTGGTCACTGCAGACATTGTTTGCAGAAAGAAAATACCTGAAGCAAGTGTAGCCATGTCCTTGTTTTGTATACCTTTTTCAGGGTAATGATATTTTGTCTTTCTGTAAGCCCCCAAAATGTTTCCTACATCACTTTGTTCAGGGTTGCATTTCATGCCTGTACTCAAACAGAAGAAAAGAAATTAAATTATCATGCTTGGCTTAGTCTAATCAACCTTTGTCACTAAGGGTTAGGAAGGGATCATGATTAACATGACCACCCAAAATGTGAACAAAATATGAGTCCTATTAGCAAACAGGGAGCAGAAAGAAAGTTATTTCATAGACCAGACTGGGACCTCTCCAGGTTTAATGGTCATATGGTCTCCTGGGGATCTTTTTAATAATGGAGATTTTGATTTTAATGTGCTTCCAGATGATGTTGACACTGCTAATTATGTGGAACACACTTAAAATATTATTAGAAAGGACACAAACTATGGTCTGTATTGCCTCAGATATTAATCCTATGATATTCCTTTTCCATTTCATTAGTGATTTTAAATGATGTAGGGTATTGATGTTGATATGGAAAAATAAAAACTACAATATAATATATAAATTTCTTAACAAAAAGCCCATAAACCAAACAAATGGATGTTTTTTCAATTTATATACCCTCATTTTATAATTATCACATATTTATTATCCACCCAGGCACTTAAAGTTTGCCAGTGAAAGATGGAGTAGAATATATAAGCAATAGTGTAATATATGTGTGAAAAATATTTATGAACTTTTGACTCATGAAAGATTTTTAAAATGTATGTATGAAGTATAAGCCAAGGCAAATTTGGAAAATTTTTATACTTATTATGAATTTTATAGAATTTATAGTATCCTTCATTTAGCCAATCTTCCAGTTGCTGAAAATATGAGCCCTTATGTTACTAACTTTATATACTGACTTCTTCCCTCAAAATTGGTTGTGCTAAAAGATTATTCATTCTGTATTCCAAGGCCGAATTTGCCTGTTAACTCAAGTGTTACTTGGGGTAACTTCCTACTTTTGCATTCCAGTCCCCTATAATGAAAAGGACATCTTTTTTGGGTGTTAGTTCTAAAAGGTATTGTAGGTCTTCATAGAACTGTTCAACTTCAGCTTTACTGTTCAACTCAGTGTTACTTGTTGGGGCATAGGCTTGCATTACTGTGATATTGAAAGGTTTGCGGTTGGAAATGAACAGAGATCATTCTGTCATTTTTGAGATTGCACCCAAGTACTGCATTTCAGACTCTTTTGTTGACCAGTTATGGCTACTCCATTTCTTCTAAGGGATTCCTGCCCACAGTAGTAGATATAATAATGGTCATCTGAGTTAAATTCACCCATTCTAGTCCACTTTAGTTTGCTGATTCCTAGAAAGTCAACGTTCACTCTTGCCATCTCCTGTTTGACCACTTGCAATTTGCCTTGATTCATGGACCTGACATTCCAGGTTCCTTTGCAATATTGCTCTTTACAGCATTGGACCTTGCTTCTATCACCAGTCATATCCACAACTGGGTATTGCTTTTGCTTTGGCTCCATCCCTTCATTCTTTCTGGAGTTATTTCTCCACTGATCTCCAATAGTATACTGGGTACCTACTGACCCGGGGAGTTCCTCTTTCAGTATCCTATCATTTTGGCTTTTCATACTGTTCATGGGGTTCTCAAGGCAAGAATACTGAAGTAGTTTGCCATTCCCTTCCCCAGTGGACCACATTCTGTCAGACCTCTCCACCATGACCTGCCCATCTTGGGTGTCCCCACAGGGCATGGCTTAGTTTCAGTGAGTTAGACAAGGCTGTGATTTGTGTGATCAGATTGACTAGTTTTCTGTTAGTATGGTTTCAGTGTGTCTGCCCTCTGATGCCCTATTACAACACCTACCGTCTTACTTGGGTTTCTCTTACCTTGGAGTTGGGGTATCTCTTCACAGCTGCTCCAGCAAAGCGCAGCCGCTGCTTCTTACCTTGGATGAGGGGTATCTCTTCATGGCCACCCCTCCTGACCTTGAACGTGGAGTAGCTCCTCTTGGCCCTCCTGTGCCCACGTAGCCGCCACTCCTTGCATGTGCGGTTATTCCTCTTGGCCATTGCCCCTGACCCTGGACGTGGGGTAGCTCCTCTCAGCCATGCTTCTGTGCTGTCTGTTGTAGACAGCGAGAGAAGACTCTACACATGGACATAACGAGATGGTCAATATCAAAATCAGATTGATTATATTCTTTGCAGCCAAAGATGGAGAAGATCTATACAGTCAGCAAAAACAAGACCATGAGCTGACTGTGGCTCAGATCATGAACTCCTTATTGCCAAATTCAGACTTAAATTGAAGAAAGTAGGGAAAACCACTAGACCACTCAGATATGACCTAAATCAAATCCTTATGATTATACAGTGGAAGTGAAAAATAGATTTAAGGGACTAAATCTGATAGATAGAGTGCCTGATGAACTATGGACGGAGGTTCGTGATATTCTCCAGGAGACAAGGATCAAGACCATCCCCATGGAAAAGAAATGCAAAAAAGCCAAATGGCCGTCTGAGGAGGCCTTACAAATAGCTGGGAGAAGAAGAGAAACGTAAAGCAAAGGAGAAAAGGAAAGATATAAGCATCTGAATGCAGAGTTCCAAAGAATAGCAAGGAGAGATAAGAAAGCCTTCCTCAGTGATCAATAAAAAGAAATAGAAGAAAACAACGGAATGCTAAAGACTAGAGATCTCTTCAAGAAAATTAGAGATACCAAGGTAATATTTCACACAAAGACGGGCTCAATAAAGGACAGAAATGGTATGACCTAACAGAAGCAGAAGATATTAAGAAGAGGTGGCAAGAATACACCAAAGAATTGTACAAAAAGATCTTCACAACCAAGATAATCATGATGGTGTGATCACTCACCTAGAGCCAGACATCCTGGAATGTGAAGTCAAGTGGGCCTTAGAAAGCATCACTATGAACAAAGCTAGTGGAGGTGATGAAATTCCAGTTGAGCTATTCCAAATCCTGAAAGATGACACTGTGAAAGTGCTTCACTCAATATGCCAGCAATTTTGGAAAACTCAGCAGTTGCCACAGGACTGGAAAAGGTCAGTTTTCATTCCAATCCCAAAGAAAAGCAATGCCAAAGAATGCTCAAACTACCTCACAATTGCACACATCTCACATGCTAGTAAAGTAATGCTCTAAATTCTCCAAGCCAGGCTTCAGCAATTCGTGAACTGTGAACTTCCAGATGTTCAAGTGGGTTTTAGAAAAGGCAGAGGTACAAGAGATCAAATTGCCAACATCTGTGGGATCATGGAAAAAGGAAGATAATTCAAAAAAAGCCATCTATTTCTGCTTTATTGACTATGCGAAAGCCTTTGACTGTGAGGATCACAATAAACTGTGGAGGATTCTTCAAGAGATGGGAATACCAGACCACCTGACCTGCCTCTTGAGAAACCTATATGCAGGTCAGGAAGCACCACTTAGAACTGGACATGGAACAACAGACTGGTTCCAAATAGGAAAAGGAGTACGTCAAGGCTGTATATTGTCACCCTGTTTTTTAACTTATATGCAGAGTACATCATGAGAAACGCTGGACTGGAAGAAACACAAACTGCCATCAAGATTGCCGGGAGAAATATCAATAACTTCAGATATGCAGATGACACCACCCTTATGGCAGAAAGTGAAGAGGAACTAAAAAGCCTCTTGATGAAAGTGAAAGAGGAGAGTGAAAAAGTTGGCTTAAAGCTCAACATTCAGAAAACGAAGATCATGGCATCTGGTCACATCACTTCATGGGAAGTAGATGGGGAAACAGTGGAAACAGTGTCAGACTTTATTATTTGGGGCTCCAAATCACTGCAGATGGTTATTGCAGCCATGAAATTAAAAGGCTTCTACTCCTTTGAAGGAAAGTTATGACCAACCTAGACAGCATTTTAAAAAGCAGAGACATTACTTTGCTAACAAAGGTCTGTCTTGTCAAGGCCATGGTTTTTCCAGTAGTCATGTATGGCTGTGAGAGTTGGACTGTGAAGAAAGCTGAGTACCAAAGAATTGATGCTTTTAAACTGTGGTGTTGGAGAAGACTCTTGAGAGTCCCTTGGACTGCAAGGAGATCCAACCAGTCCATTCGAAAGGAGATCAATCCTGGGTTTTCATTGGAAGGACTGATGCTGAAGCTGAAACTTCAATACTTAGGCCACTTCATGCGAAGAGTTGACTCACTGGAAAAGGCTCTGATGCTGGGAGGTATTGGGGGCAGGAAGAGAAGGGGATGACAGAGGATGAGATGGCTGGATGGCATCACTGACTCTATGGACATGAGTTTGAGTGAACTCCAGGAGTTGGTGATGGACAGGGAGGCCTGGCATGCTGCGATTTTGGGGGTCGAAAAGTGTTGGACACGACTGAGCAACTGAACTGAACTGAAAAGATTATTCACTTTTAAATTGCCTCATAATTTTGAATTATGACCGAAATATGTAGAACTCATTAGTCAAAGACAAGATTACTTTATAAAGAGGTAACACATGTCTTGACTAAATTCTCCACCAGAAACCTGGCACCAATTCACTTAACTTCTAAATTAATTACCCACTATATATCAAAAGGCAGTTTCTTCAAAGAAAAATAGTTTAAAAATTATGTATTTTGGAACTGGTAAATTCTTTTAATCAAAAATTTATAATGTTCTACAGTTGTTGTTGTTGTTGTTTTTAGTCCACTATGAATATTTCTGGAACCCCTAGTACTTGGAAGCATAGTAAGTTCAAGGATATTTTCTCAAGAGTATCTCACCAACCTGCTTCATCTCCCTCTGCTGGCTCTGCCTTTGTATGACAGGGTTGGCTCACCACTTGGTGTGATCTCTGCTGGCACTTTTGATTATTCTAATGCATATGTCTCTGTTTTCACTCATGGTGAAAGTTCTGATGTTCAAAAGAAGTAACCCAAGAAAATTCATTCCTCAAAGATAGCTGTCTGATTATATGTAGTATTTCTTAGTTTGTTACTTAGTTTGTTACTTCTAGTTTTATAACATAAAAGAAAAATGGGCAAGTGAGGCTCTCATGTATTTTATTCCCTACAGTATCCCTAGTGTCCAAAAAACTGCCTGGCATATGGTAGGTGTTCAGTTGGTGGTTGAATGAGTAAATATTTCTTTTTATACAATAAAATGCAGCATTCTTAGTTCAATTTTTCTAGCAAGATTTGAAAACGATTTCATCTTCTTGATAAATTTCTCAATAGATAAGGTAATGATGCTGATGATTGACACATAGGAATAAGAGATCTTTTTTCCTTTATCATGTGCTGTGCTTAGTCGCTCCATCATGTCCTGCTCTTTGCAACCCCATGGACTGTAGCACACCAGGCTCCTCTGTCCATGTGAATTCTCCACGCAAGAATACTGGAGTGGGTTGCCATGCCCTCCTCCAGGAGATCTTCCCAACCCAGGGATGAACCCAAGTCTCCCACATTGCAGGCGAATTCTTTACCATCTTAGCCACCAGGGAATTACTTCTATATCATAGTATCCCCTATAAATAGCTTCAAACTATCTTCTTTGAATAACTTAGCAATATTTTGTACATGTAGAGCATGATTTTCCTACTGCTTCAGCAATGAGTATAGATGTAAAGTCTTCCAAATGTATATTTAGAAAACTATTTTTGCTGATTAATGGGGAACTTTGGGACAAATTTTGAAAATACAGCTTTGAAAATGTTGTTTCCTCCTTTTAGACTGTATTCTGGCCAGTTACATGGTGGCTCAGGCAGCACTGGCAATTCCCTTTTTTCTACTGTTTATTCTGCAGGCAGCATACAAAAAGAATAATGCTTTTTCATTATCATGATATATGCAAATGAGGTTCTAAATTCCTAAATGAAGACTCAGTATGAAACCATGTAATATTTTATGATAATTTTAGTAATAAATAATTTTTAAAAAGAAAAATGACACTCCATATCCTATAATTAAGTGTAAATATATTGACCAACATTATTATTTTCCCATTACAATAACATTTTCTCCTTTCATGCTGTCCACAGTTTAATGATATTATATCTGATATTATATAATCTAATGTTATCCAAATAACATTAGATTAAGGAAACACCATAACAAAATAGTAAATATTTCTGCTGAACCAACAATTGCTGGGTCTTAACTTTCTTCATTTTTGAATGATATTATTGGACTACTGTGATGAAATGGCTAGCTAGTGATGAAAATATATGGTCCTTCTTCCAGGGGAGTGCAGATTGTCATTGAAAGGCAACTAGGCTTCTCACATGCATTTATAGCCATGAGGAATATAAAGAGCAATAATGAGTATCTTTTTCTAAAGAGGGGATTTAAGGAGCAGATAAGGCTTCTCCACAGCTTCTGTTTCTGCTGTCTAGAAGTAGAGGACTCTTAAGTCATTTAAGATTAGGGAGTCAGGAGATGTTAAAGATCTGAGTCTCTGAGTCATCATGTGGGGGAAAAACACTTACTAACGAGGAACATGGTGCTACTTTGGGCTATTTAATAATTAAAAATAAACTGTTGTATGAAGCTACTGAATCTTGGAGTCTGCTTGTTGCAGTGGCTAACATCACCCTAATGAAACCAGGAATCACTGTATTCTACTTTATATAACTCAAAGCATTACATAAATTATTACATATGTAAAACAATATTAAAAGCTAAACACAAGTATATCGTATGTGTGTGGTGTACATGGCAACCCACTCCAGTATTCTTACCTGGAGAATCCCCATGGACAGAAGAGCCTTGTGGGCTATAGTCCATTATGTCACAAAGTATATCACGTATATTAATATAATTAAGAAACATTAATAACATAGGCTTTTGTTTAAAATGATTACTAGAAAATAATAATGAAATACCATAAAATCCCTATTGTTGACCAGAAAGTAAGCATTCACTTAAACATTACAAAGATTCTGTGAATTAGTTACTACTGTTCTCCATTGTACACATGTTGTAACTGAAGCTCAAGAAAGGTAATTTTCCTAAAGTTGTAGACTTAATAATGTTGAAATCTGTAGTTGAATAGAAGCTTTTTACCACCAAAGCTGGTTTAGTTGCATTGTATTTGTTATCTTCTAAAATATTAATAGCTCTTTTAGAAGCTCCTTTTGCCTCTTTCTTTCACCACCACTACTTGACAATAGTCTGCACAAGATGCCTCCACTTTCTGGTCACATATTCACTCTACAGATACTTGCAATCAGACTGTAATTACTTCACTAAAACTAGTCAACTTTCATTTCACATAGACTTCAGAAGAATGAACTGATAAAGAATAATCCTAATCCAAGGGAGATACTGTGTTTAAAATGACAAATGAGAATAACATTTCTTGTGCTACTGTTTGCATGAAAGTTAAAATAGGAATTAATAATGTATATGCTTGTGTGCACAAAGAGTATATTGGAAAGCTAAGAACCTTGTGATTTGGTTCTCTGATTTGGGATGTAAAGGAAAGAGACTGATTATTCATTTCACAGTAGGCCTTTTGTAACTTTTAAATTTTTAAACTTAATTCAGAAAATGAGATAAAAGGCACAGTTTTCCCAGAAATATATCCACATTAATTATTCAAGTTGCTGCTATAATATACACTGTGACCATAATTCTTTCTAAACAATATCTTTTGTTCATTTTCATGCTGAGTCTTCCACCTGGAATGTCTTTTCTCTGCCAAAATCGAGTTTATCTTTCAAGGTTGTTTGAAGTTTACCTAAAGTCTTCCCTAATTTCTCCCACATCAATAGAAAAATAAAATCACACTCTAATATGGAGTTCTCTATTTGTATATTTCTTGTGACACTAAGCTTATCTTGTAGGATCTAGGTACATGAATTATCAGATAATAAATTCCTTGAAATTAGAAATTATTTTTATCCATCTTTGTTCCACAAAGTCTGGTCTTATCTGAGTGAGAGTAATGCAATAAATTGTCAAGCTCTGGTTCAGTCAATCCTCAGTGATATGTAATGTTTTCTAATGTATCCAACCACAATTCAGATCTCAAAGACTTCTATGTACTTATTTTGCCCTCTCAAATCATGCATTATAATCATTTTCCCAAGACATAAACTGTGTTATTTTTCTTATAAGATACAGATGATCTTTTCTTTGTAATTATAGGAGAGAGGAATTTTCATCTTTTAGTCATCACAAGAAATAAATAATGAAATGAAAGATATGGTGTGTACAGCTAGATTCATTTGTCACTCTAGAATGGTTTTACGGTTTAATACAAACTTTTAAAAACATTTTCAAAGTCTTTTGAAATTAGTTGTCTTTTTTTTCTCCAAGGTTATTAGCATAGCCTTTGGAGCATATTGAGTATAAATTGTAAAAAGGCACAAATATAAGAAAATTGGTGTGCTTATAAAGCAGAGTAAAATCCCTAATATATTTCTTTTTAAATAGAAATAGTAGTCACTACCTCTAGCTACTGATTCCTAGATTTACCTTAAACTAATCTCTTTCAGAATTTAGTCCTACTAGTGATATAATAAAAGGAATTGGTGAGTAAAAGATACATATTAAAGACTTCATTTTTATTCTAAGTACCTACATGCTTAGAAAAATGAAGAAAATACATAAAGTGTAAAAAATATAACTTGAGTGTTTTGGGCTTCCCAGGTGGCTCACTGGGTAAAAAATCTGCCCGCAATGCAGAAATTGCAGAAGTTGCAGGTTTGATCCCTCAAGCCAGGAAGATACCCTAGAGGAGGAAATGGCAACCCATTCCAGTATTCTTGGCTAGAGAATCCCATTGACAAGGGAACCCGGCGGGCTACAATCCATAGGGTCGCAAAGAGTCAGACACAACTGAAGTGACCTAGTGAGCAAGCTAAGAGTTGTTTTAAATAGTAACTTTTTTTTTTTTTCAAATTTATAGAAAATGAAATCTCAAGGAAGGTTCTATTTTATTAAGAAAATTAAGTATGATTTTCATAGATTTATATATTAATAAATATATAAACCAAGAAACAAAGAAAACACTGAGTAATAATATGCAAAAAGGGAAATTAAGCAGATTATCAAAGGAATATATTTAAAACATTTAGGGTTTAAATTCATTATATAAGCTTTTATTACAATAGATTTCAAAGCAGTAAAAAATGTTGTTCACAAATGGAGTGAATGATGTAATAAATGGCTAATGCAAATGACTTAGGTCATAACTTAGAAATTTGTTAATTTTAATAGGCGAGAAACTATGGTTAAAATAACTTTTCAGCTACAACTACTGAGATGTGAAACACATAGAACTAAATACAACAGCAGCACTGAACAATAAATCTCCTGTATCTTCCCAGATGACAATGTTGTCCAGTATAAAATATGTATGATAGATTTACGTGCATTCCTTCTATGCAGTGTTTATGTAACTTTAGCTGGGAACCTAGGCCACATCATTAATCCTCAGGGAGTCCTTTCTGTTAATCATTCTGCATAACACCTCAAGAGAATTCTATATTATTATTCAACTCATATTAAAGATAAAATAGCCTAGGGGTGTGTGTGTGTGTGTGTGTGTTTGTGTGTGTGTGTGCATGTTAATTTAGTATAGTCACAGAGCTGAGATGAGGAATCACTCTAAAAGTCCATGAAACTGTAGTGTAAATCTAGTAATACTCTCTGGAATACTTTTATGTGAATTGCTGTCAGTATTTTTTCTCTTCTATAACTCAGTTATGGTAAGTTGTTCAGTTGTGTCTGACTCTTTGTGAGTCCATGGACTGCAGCCCACCAGGATCCTGTGTCCATGGAATTCTCCAGTCAAGAATACTGGAGTGGATTGCCATTCCCTTTTCCAGGGGATCTTCCTGACCCAGAGATCAAATCAGAGTCTCCTGCATTGCAGGCTGATTTCTTTACCACTGAGCTACCAGGGAAGCCTATTCTCTTCTATAATTCTTGATGTTAAAGAAGGAAAAATTGAAATGTAGCCAACTTGGTAGAATTCTGGTGCATTACCTTTTATTGTAGATTGAAGAGAGAATCATTTAAAAGGTTTGCCTGAGTTTAATGTACATATTCTGAAAATGTTAGCAGATTCCTCAAGTTTTGGAGGATTCTTATGAGTTTATGCTTATTAAAAGTGTGAGCAACTCTTGTAGTTTCTAGACATTTCTTTGGCAATTTGCAGGATGATTCTTGTTTTATATTTTTTTTCCTTAATATTGAGGTGCTTGATGTCAGCAGAAATGTGTGATGCTAAATTTTGGCCATTATATATTAAACTTATTTCAGAACATCTGTAGGTTGCCGATTTTTAAAATCCCCTTTTCCATTTAGATAATGTAGTACTTTTATTATGCAAAAAATAACTTGACAGTAGTATGGGTCTGAGTGGGACCTGGGGTAA
This sequence comes from Oryx dammah, assembly GCF_014754425.2. Lineage (NCBI taxonomy): Eukaryota > Metazoa > Chordata > Mammalia > Artiodactyla > Bovidae > Oryx > Oryx dammah. The sequence continues at coordinate 20,429,964 of NW_024070196.1, forward strand.
GATCTATGGCATGGTTTTGGACTCAATGACTGCTGCTCTTGTTTGTGTTTCTGGCACATACTTGAGAGGGGCCAGTGATCTATCAGCACCTATCATATTCCTGAAGAGATCTAGGCAAGGCTTAGGAGTGTTGACCAGTCTAATCAATGTGGAAACTCTATGAGTTCATAACACCAAAAATGTAACCACTGGGGTACTAGAGAATATGGCACCCTTGCCACAAATGAAATCATGGTGGACAAAATTTATCAGTATTTTAATCAATTAGTGTATGATGACAAGAACACAGGTGGATAATTTCACTAGTGATATCTTACCTAAATGTTTTCAAAGGCCACTGAATTGAGAACTGGATTGATAGGAATTTACAGAGTGAAAATAGGGTAAATCTTTGGATGAAGATTGAAACTAGCCCAAATCAATATAGAAGGTGGGATCAGCAAAAACGTGCCTATTAAAATGTTCTGTACATTTGGTAACTGCAGAATTTAAGTTTCTCTGGAGTATTTTATTATTTTTTTACTTTAAAATTTTTGTTAAAAGTGAAATTATGAGCAGTGACTATAATAGATCATATCATTATTGTGGGTAACAGATTGGTTGGAAAGAATCGAGAGCATATTCAAAATAACTGGTGTAGCATTGAGTACTTAGGATAAATGCTGGTGCTGGTATATAGTGGCTGAATTATCAGCCTTGGAAATAATGAACAACTCCTGCTACCCTTCAAATAAGTGTTTTCTGATATAGAATGCTATTTTAAAGCCTATATATAATATTGCACTTATAAAATGAATGCATTATAAATACCTGGAAAAGATCCATGATTTTCAAGAGCCATTTGGTTGCTTGATTTTGTTTTTATTCAATGAGAATGCTTTGCCTTTTACATTTGGAAAATTTGATTCATAAAATGACAGTTAAGAGGTAAAATACACAAATTTACAGCCAACTCTTTTTTGAATTTATTTTAATTGAGGTATAATTTACATTCAGCATTATATTAGTTTCAGGTGTACAACATAATGATTCAATATCTGTATATATTGCAAAGTTATCATCACAGTGAGTCTAGTTAGTATCTATCACCATATAGTTACAGGATTTTTTTCCTGTGATAAGAATTTTTAAGATTTACTATCTTAACAACTTTCAAATATGCAATCTAGTAACATTAACTATAGTCAAAGTATGTTACCTTGTATCCCTATGACTTTTTTTTTTTTAATAACTGAAATAATTGTACCTTGGACCCATCTTCATCTATTTTGCCCAACCCCAAGTCTCTGCCTCTGGCAACCTCCAGTCTGTTCTCATTTTCTATGAGCTTGCCCTTATGCTGTTAATTGTTTTAGATTCCATCTGTAAGGGAAATTAAATGCTATTTGTCTTTTCCTGTCTCATATTTTTCACTTAATAATGTACGGAACAAGGTTCATCCACATTTTCACAGTATAACCAACTAATATCAAATAGGAATCAGTGGAAGGAGAAACCAGTAATCAGGGATTGCTTGGGAAATAAATAAAAATATAAGAATTTGAAAAATAATAAAAAGACACTAATAAGTTACAGCAAAAATATTTGCTGAACAGCCTTTCTTGATATATTGCCTCTAGCAAATTATAATATGCCATACCAATAATACAGCCTTTTTGATAAAAATATTATTTTAATCATTATGTCAATATAAAAGTTTTAGTAAATATTTATTGCAAATTGTAAACTTTACTATATATCAGTATTCAGTAGTTACTGTATTTTCTCCTTTTAAAAACTTTTTATTTTAAATAATCTTTTATGTTTATATGTTTTAATGATTACTTTCCATTTACAGTCATTATAAAGTATTGGCAGTATTCTGTGTTGTACATATTTCAGCCTATCACACCTAATAGTTTGTACTGCTCATTCCTCTATCCCTGTAATACCCCCTCCCTGCCTCTCACTGATAACCACTAGTTTATATTCTATATATGTAGGTCTGCTTCTTTTTTTCTATTCACTAGTTTGTTGCATTTTTTAGATTCCACATATAAATGATAACATATGACATTTATCTCTCTCTGTCTGACTTACTTCACTTAAAAAATGCCCTCCAATCCATCTTTGTTGCTGCAACTGACAAAATATTGTAGCTTTTTTATGGCAGGTAGTATTCCATTGTGTGTCGGTACATATATACATATACATATGTATATATGCAAACGTAGAACATATATATCCACATATGTATATATATATGTACATATATGTATATATGATATCTATATCCATATGTGTGTATGTATCAGTTCAGTTCAGTTCAGTTGCTAACTTGTTGTCCGCCTCTTTGCGACCCAATGGACTGCAGCACGCCAGGCCTCCCTGTCCATCACCAGCTCCAGGAGTTAACCCAAACTCATATACATTTAGTCAGTGATGCCATCCAACCATCTCATCCTCTGTCATCCCCTTCTCCTCCTGTCCCCAATCCCTCCCAGCATTAGGGTCTTTCCAAATGAGTCAGTTCTTTGCATCAGGCGGCCAAAGTATTGGAGTTTCAGCTTCATCATCAGTCCTTCCAGTGAATATTCAGGACTGATTTCCTTTAGGATGGACTGGTTGGATCTCCTTAAAGTCCAAGGGACTCTCAATAGTCTTCTCCAACACCACAATTTGAAAGCATCAATTCTTCAGTGCTCAGCTTTCTTTATAGTCCAACTCTCACATCCATACATGGCTACTGGAAAAACCATAGCCTTGACTACACAGACCTTTGTTGGCAGAGTAATGTGTCTGCTTTTTAATATGCTGTCTAGGTTGGTCATAAATTTTCTTTCAAGGAGCAAGCGTCTTTTAATTTCATGGCTGCAGTCACCATCTGCAGTGATTTTGGAGCTCCAAAATATAAAGTCTGCCACTGTTTCCCCATCTCTTTGCCATGAAGTGACGGGACCAGATGCCATGATCTTCGTTTTCTGAATGTTGAGCTTAAAGCAACTCTTTCACTCTGCTCTTTAACTTTCATCAAGAGGCTTTTTAGTTCCTCTTCACTTTCTGCCATAAGGGTGGTGTCATCTGCATATCTGAGGTTATAGCTATTTCTCCTGACAATCTTGATTCCAGCTTGTACCTCATCCAGCACAGCATTTCTCATGATGTACTCTGCATATAAGTTAAATAAGCAGGGTGACAATATACAGCCTTGAGATACTCCTTTTCCTATTTGGAAGTAGTCTGTTGTTCCATGTCCAGTTCTTATTGTTGCTTCCTGACCTGCATACAGATTTCTCAAGAGGCAGGTCAGGTGGTCTGGTATTCCCATTTCTTTCAGAAGTTTCCACAGTTCATTGTATGTATGTATATATGTACATATATATATATATATATACACTTGGCAGCATGTATATACATATACATATATTGCATATGTATGCAAACTCAATGGTCATGAGTTTGAGCAGACTTTGGGAGATCATGAAGGACAGGGAAGCCTGTCCTTGGGCAGTGCTGCAGCCCTTGGGGTCACAAAAAGTCGAACATGACTCAGTGACTGAACAAATAAGTATATACCACGTCTACATATATTTATTTATTTATGGATACTTAGGTTGCTTCCATGCCTGGCAGTTATAAATAATGCTGCTATGAATATTGGACTACATGTATATTTTTGAATTAAAATTTTTTTTTCAGATACATGCCTATGAATGGAAATGCTGGTCCATAAGATAGTTGTATTCATAGTTTTTTGATAAACCTTCATAGTTTTCCACAGTGGTTGCACTAATTTACATTTCCCATCAACAGTGTATAAGTGTTCCTTTTCTCCCCATCCTGAGTAACCTGTTTTTGTGTGTGTGTGTGTGTGTGTGTGTGTATGTGTATTCATTTTGATGATAGCCATTCTGTGGTGTAAGGTGTAAGGCGTAAGGTGATATCTCATTGCAGTTTTGATTTGCATTTCCCTGATTATTGATGTTGGCCATTGCATTTCCTGTGCCTGTGTCTGTTGTATTTCCTCTTCCAAAAAATATCTATTCAGTTCTTTTGCCCATTTTTAACTGGGTTTTTTTTTTTTTTGGATGTTGAGTGTATGAGCTGTTTATATATGTTGGATATTAATCCCTTATTAGTCATATAATTTGCAGATATTTTCTCTCATTTAGTAGATTGTCTGTTTTGTCAATGGTATTGTTTGTCGCACAAAAGCTTTTATGTTTAATTAGATCCCATTTGTTTAATTTTGCTTTTGTTTCCTTTTCTTTAGGAGACAAAAAAAAAATGTTGCTACAATTTATGTTAAAGAGTGTTCTGCCTATGTTTTCCTCTAGGAGTTTTATAATAGCTGATCTCAAATTTAGGTCTGTAATCTGTTTTTAGTGGATTTATGTGTATTGTTTTGAGTTTACTTATGTATATGGTGCTGGAGGAAATTCTAATTTCCTTCTTTTTTTTTTTTATGTAGCTATCCTGTTTTCCCAACACCACTACTGAAGAGACTGTCTTTGCCACATTGTATGTTCTTGCCTTTGTCTCCTTTGTTATAGATCAATTGACCGTATCTGTGTGGGTTTATTTCTGGGCAGTCTATTGTGTTCCCTTGATCTATGCATCTGTTTTTGTGCCCATAACATACTGTTTTGATGATTGTAGCTTTGCAGTGTAGTTGAAATCAGGCAGCCTGATTCTTCCAGCTTGGTTCTTCTTTCTCAAGACTGACTTGGTTATTTCAGGTCTTTTGTTTTATCATCCAGTTTTCAAGCCATTGTTCTTTTAGGTTGTACATTTTACTGCTGTGTAGTTGTTTATAGTGGCCTAATATGATTCTTTGTATTTCTCTGGTGTTGATTGTCACTTCTTTTTCATTGCTGATTTAATTGATTTGTGGCCTCTGCCTGTCTTCTTCATGAGTATTGGCTAAAGGTTATCGTATTATTTACCTTTCCAAATGATCATCTTTTAATTTCACTGGTCTTTTCAATTTTTGTTTTCTTTTTTTTTAGTCTCTATTACTGCTCTGAACTTGATAATTTCTTTACTTCTACTAACTTTGTGTTTTGCTTTTTTCTTCTTTCTCCATTTACTTTAGGTGTAAAGTTAGATTGTTTGTTTGAGTTCTTTTTTTTGTTTCCTGAGGTAAATTTTTGTGGCTATAAACTTCCCTCATAGAACTCTTTTTGTGGTGTTCCATAGATTCTGGATCATCATGTTTTTGTTTTCATTAGTTTCTGGGTTTTTTTTTTTTTAATTTCCTCTTTAATTTCTGAAGTGTATTTTCTTGCTTATTTAAAAAAAAATAGAATTCAATAGATAATTTTTTTTCTTTCCTTGCATAATCACAAATCTTAGTATTGTATCTCTAAAAGAATTTGTTTTGGCAAAGACTGTACAAATTTGATAGAGAGAAAATACTATCTGTTTCAATCAGGGTTTGGTTTCACACAGCAGAAATCATAATGACTAGTTTAAGCTTGAAGATATTTAATGTCAAATATTAGGTCTCTTGCTTCCCTGATGTCTCAGAGGTTAAAGCATCTGCATGCAATGTGAGAGACCTGGGTTCAGTCCCTGGGTCGGGAATATCCCCAGGAGAAGGAAATGGCAACCCACTCCAGTATTCTTGCCTGGAGAATCCCATAGATGGAGGAGCCTGGTGGGTTACAGTCCACGAGGATGCAGAGTCAGACACGACTGAGCGACTTCACTTTCACTTTTCACTTTCTTTCATTAGGTCTCTTACATAATTTTGGAAGACTAGAATAATAGGCTATAGTTCATAATTCCAGAAGTAGCTTTCAGACCCTAGTGTTACTCTGTCTGTGCAAGATGGTTAAAGTCTCCTTTTTAATGTCCAGAAAGGTGTGAAATCTTCTGGCATGTGCTGAGAGCAGAACTTCTACCAGTGTCTTTGCCAGCAAAGCAATGCTTCATGTCTTTCTTTTCTCCACATTTAACTCTGTTTTACAGCCAAATGCCCCCATGAGAGTATTTAATTTGTGGACTCTGAATTATATCTATGACCCTGGCTACATGGGTATCTGGGAAAGATAAATTAGCATTCCAGAATCCGCAACACTGTGAAGGCATACTTAATAGGAGTTGGAATCATTTTTGAATGAACCATTCCATAGAATTTGCTTAAATTCACTCATTAGGAAATTCAATAAAAAATATAATAGGCAGCAGAAATGTTAAGGGTAATATAATGTATGTATTTGTCCTACAAACTGAGATGGTTCACTGATTCCTCACAAAAGAGTGCATTCATCTTTTGATGGTAGTCATTTTTCCTATGGTTCAGGTATAATCTCAAATTGTTATTTTGTAATCTATAAATTCAATTTTTATTAGCATCACTAGGGCATATACACGATATACAACAAAGAAGAAAATTGTGTCATATCATAGTTCTTGCTAGTTAGGAAATCTTAGTTCAGGGATTACCTTTTTTTTACACTGTACACTACGATTAGTTTTGTGCTCCAGGCATGTACTATTTAATAGAATTCAGTGTGAGTGTGGCCTAAATAGTACCCTGAATTTGGACATTGTAGCAGTTCTTATAATCTTTCATGGTTATTTATGACTTCCTTCACCTACTAACTTTTATATTTTCTTTTGCTCTCAGCAAAATACTGACTCAGGTGTCTGTGCTTGATAGAGTGACTCAAAACCCTTATTCCTAAAACATTTTGAGCCTTAGAACTCCTACTGTAATGATCTGATGTAGTTTTCCACTAACTTTTACCATTGGATATACAGTGCCAAAAATAGCCTAGAGAATCCTCTAGAATACATCCATTCACTTTTCCTCTGTTATGTAACAGAAACTCCAGCTCCTTCTAGTAATTGGGGTTGTTCATCCATGCCAGGGTAGTAAAATCTTCTCTGACTCTGACTCAAGAGATTCAAAAAGTTCAAATGGAAATCTTGATTTTAAGCTAAATAGAATCACCATTGTGCCCCTGGGAAGAAACTTTATTTCCTTAGAATTAGATCTCTAAATTAAAAGAGATGAAAGTATAAAAACAAGGAGAAATAAATGTGAAGAGACACTGGAAATACAGATGAGAGAAACTACTTTATTTTCTATCTCTTGGTTCCAACTAAAGGAGAAATGTTATCATTTATTGTTTGCAGATTCATGAAAATTTATATTGCACCCTGTAGAAAAAGTCCAAGCACCTACTCGATCTTAATATTTAACTGCTATTATCAATTCTTCAATAGTAAATATTAATGATATTGTAAGCAGTAGTTGGCCATGCATTAAAGAGAAGAATGTATATAATCTTCATAAAATATGTTTAGGTAAATTTCAAATAAATTTGGGATTTAAAAGTAAATGTAGAAGTATTAAAAGTAATCATAATAATAAAGTGAAATTGTTTACAAACTAGGAGTAAGGAGAATTTTTCTAGCCATAACTTTTATTCTACTTGAAGAAACTGAAGAAAACATGGATAAATTTGACAATGTAGAATATAAAAAAGATATTTGCTTGGGAAGAAATACCCTAAGAGGAGAACACAAAAGTACAAAAAATAAAAATAATATTTGAGCAACAGGAAATTAAATTTTTATAATATACTTGAAGATTTAATACTCCTAATAAGTGAAGAGAACCTACGAATTAAGAAGGAAAAGATAAATAACCAAACACAAAGATGTTCAAAGAAAAGACCAGTTCCAAAGGAAAGAAAGAAAAATGCCAATTTTAAGATGTTTCTGCTAAGCTAAAATATGATAATTACAGAAAAGTAAAAATGAATAATTATTAAATGGATTTCAATCCATCATATATACAAAAAGCCCATGAATTTTAAATGACATCAAAAAGGTAATAAAACTTATAGGTCAACAGTGGACATTTCTGAGGACAAAGTCCTAAGCTACACAGTCACTAATTAATAGAATTTTTTTTTCATACTGACTTTCAGGAAACCAGAAATAAATTTGCAACTTAATCTTAGCAACTTATCTTTTTTTTTTTTGATACAACTAACTATTTCTATTTATGTTTTTGTGATTTGTAAAATGCTCATAAATATTTTTTGCAAGCCATTTTTCTTCTTTTGTGGGCTTCCCTTGTTGCTCAGCTGGTAAAGAATCTGCCTGCAATGTGGGAGACCTGGGTTGGGTCCCTGGGTTGGGAAGGTCCCCTGGAGAACAGAAAGGCTACCCACTCCTGTATTCTGGCCTAGAGAATTCCATGGACTGTATAGTCCATGGGGTCGCAAAGAGTTGGACACGACTGAGCAACTTTCATTTTTCATTTCTCTTCTTTTGAGGAAGATAGCACCTTATAAAATAATATGTTCTCAATATATATGACTATATACACTCACTAATATGAGAACAATGAGAGGTTGAGTAGACAGAGAGTCTGAGGATAAATAGGGATAAGATCCTTCCCATATGGAGTGTATCACTGTTTGTTCTGCAAATTAATACGTAGTGATGTAGACTGAGGAAACAGAAATGTCAGATCACGTTTGGGTGTAGCAGGCCTATTTCATGTTAGCAACCAGTGATAATTTGGTATAGTGAGAGTGGTTAGTATAAGGCACTTTTCCAACGAAGAAAAAGCTGAAAGAGGAATGCAAAGGTGCCATGAAATATTATGATTTGGCCTGAATGTTACTAGATATAAGCAAGGTAGAAAATAGGAAATAAATGAATTAGTTATCATGTGTTTTATTAAAATAACTTACAGTATCATTCTCTGTGCAGAACAAAACTGATTAATCAGATTTATTCAGCAATTTCTCTTTCTCTATCTCTCTGACACACACACACTTTCAATACATGGCAATTTATCTATAATTTTGAAAACTATATTTAATGGAAAATATATCAGAAAAAGGTGATAAGTATATGTGTTATCTTTAAAGTTAATGTCATTATATGGATAGATATAACTGTTATCAAAGTTAATGTCATTATATGGATAGATATAACTATCAATTAATCTATTAATAGATATAAATGTTTTAAAACATGAAAATTAAGTGAATAAAAGGCAGATAAATAAGACATTGTTATCTATAGCTTTCATAAAGAAGAGAAATTCATTTTCAGTGCAATCTAGGAAGGGAGGTGTAATCTGAATCTAGAAAATAAAAGGAGAAAATAAATATAAACCCTAGAACTTAGAATAAAGCAAAGAACTTAGAATAAAGCAATCCAAGGAGCTCAGTTGATAATTTCATGAAATTATTGTAGCTATGGAGATGTAAAATGGGCTCTAGAAAAGATTTAGAGGAGCTGTGAATAAACAAAATGGAAGGGAGAGGATACAGTAAATGTATTCTATCATGGGATGTAATCAGGTGTTTAATATCATTACCATATGCCCCATTTGATTATGCTGACAACTGAAAAGCACATTTATCTAAATTTTTAACATATTTAGACATTAACCAATATAATGAGTTATCTAAATTGTACATTGCAAATAAAAATTAGATCAACCATTTAAACTGAAGCAATAAGAAATGACATTAAATTATTCAATGACAAATAGCTCTATCCAGTTAAAAGTCATTCACATTTTTAAGAAATTTACTTGTCAGAAAGATAGCTAACTGCTGAAATCGTAAATAGTATGGTAAATTCAGAAAAAGGTCAATTAGTAATCTACTGTTTTTGAAAGCAACAGCTTCTGGCATTTTTCCCATTATAGTTGTATTATTCCCTTTTATTTATAGAATGAAGATGGGTAATTTTCATGACATATACATCTCTCATTCAGACTAAATGGAAATTATGTTTCAAATTTACATCCAAATAAATAATAATACAGTTCTAATCCAATCATTTCATTTAAATGACTATATAGAAAATTGGGTTCTAAATATACTTAGAAGGAAAAAATATGTATTTGTAATCCAGAATTTAGCACATTAAAGAGTTCATTGCAGTAAAATGTAGTAGAGTCTTTTTGAATATATGGGTTTTGGCTATAATCATGACAACTGATTCAAAAGAATTATCCAAATACACAAGAATGGGATGCTATGCTATTTAGAGTAAGAATTGGAGTAATTCTGAATGGTGATTTTCTTCACAGTGTGAAAAGATTTCACTGTTTCTATTTTCTGGTTTTTAGTTTGGCAATGAAAATTGTGTTAGAACATAATACTCATACTCCAAAGATATCCATACCTTAACAACTGAAATCTTTTAATACAGTAAACAGATCCAAAGGTAATTTGCAGATGTGATTAAGAATATGGGATTTGAGTTATGTTGATATGGCGTCAAGTCCAATCACAGGACCCCTTGAATATGAAGTACCTTTCCCTGCTGAAGTTGAGAGAGAGAGATGATTCGGGAAAATAGGAGGAGGAGAGAGTATTGTGAGAAGCATTCCACCCACTGTTGCTAGTTATGAGAGATAGTGACACACTTGTAAGTGGGCCCTGGGAGGCCCCTGGGAGTTAAGGCAAGTCTCAGATGACAGCCAGCAAGGAAACAGGACCTCAGTTGGAAGGTACTGTTCTGCCAACAACTTGAATGAACTTGAAAACAGATTCTTTCGTAGGGCCTCCGGTGAGGAACACAGCTCTGCTGAAATCTTGTTTGGCCTTATGAGATATGAGCAAACCAGCCAAGTACAGTAGACTTCTGACCTACCAAACTATGAGAAATAAATTTGTGTTGTTTTAAGGGTCAAAATATTTGGTAATTAGGTACAGAACTAATAGAAAACTAATACAATTCTTCAGCTTTTCTTATGTGAATTTCTTTTATCAAAATGCATTTTCTTGTGGCTAAAATTTTAAGGGAGTATTGGTACATATTATAATATTGAGTTATTTGCTATACAATGCCCACTATTTAAGTACCTATATAACATAGTTTCATAAGTGCTGAAAGATAGCATAATGGAATAAAAATAAAAATTTAAACATTTTTTCAATAGCAGTTAAACAACTTAACTCTATTAATTATTGCACAAATTTCTAATGTTTAATTTCCTCATCTGTCACTTGTTGACAGTAACATCTACACAAAATTAATAGAATTTATAAAAGTAGCATAACACAACTTGAAGCACATGTGAGTAATAAAATTGATTTCTTCATCATCTGCTTTTCTTGAACAAAATTATGTGCCCCTACGACCCTACACATAGCTCTTGGTGATTACTTTAGATTGAGAGAACCAATATATGTATTTATTTATTTTATCTTTGTGATATATTTTCTTCTAATAATAGAGAAGGTCTTTGTTTATATGAATACAAAAACAACTCATGATCAATCACATTCCCTGCCATTGTTTGCATTCTTGTGGATTTATGAAATAAGGTAGGTACTGGAATTTTTCTAGGCATGTTTTAATAGAATTAAAGAAAGTTAACAATGATTCACTGCAGGGAAGTAATGACCAGCACAGCTCCCAGTAATTTCCTGGGACAATAACATATAATTCTGGGGTAGAAAGGTGAGAAGAGTACTCAGTAGGAGAAAATGAGAAAAGATGATAAAAGAATAACATTTATTTACTTAGTGATTTTTTTCTCTAAGATTAGCCCTCCTAAAAATCAAAGACTAATTGTATAGTTTTTATTATACTTTATTTTCTTAATAAACCAAGTAGGACTTATAATGATTTAATGTCTTTAGGAACTGAGACTATGATGTATATTTCATATTTTTTCTTAAGCAGTTATATTTTAATACTCTAATTTCTTCATGTGTTTATAGTGTCTTTAATATAATATCTCAAATATAACTGATGATCAGTGCATGGTTTTTTATCTACTCATGATAAATTAATAAATAAATTGTATTTCATCTAAACAAAGTAGAAAATGGAAGTCAAAATATTTCTACCTTTACTTGGGAAAAGATAGGCAATTATTTTTAGCTAATACTATGTAAGCAATTTAAGTATGTAGATTTCATATTTGTAGTTAGTGGTTTCAATATTTTTTGTTTTGTTTTCATCTTGCTTTTATTTTGTTATTGCTCAGTAAAGCAGTAATTATACTCAGTATGTACTTTGTGCTATGGAAAACAGAAAAGAAATATAGAATATGATTTATGTCTGCAATAGGATTTAACAAACACTTTGAGAACTGGCCTAAGTCAGTCTAGTGCTCCAAATGCTGAAGTTTGGCAAAGCTTCCATCAGCCTTTGCCTGAGTGTCTGAACCCGAGACCCTTACCTCAACTACATTTTACATACAGTATGTACAAGAAATAAACTGTTTGCTGTTTTTATAGTTAAGTCAGTGAGATTTGGGGATTGTTTCATTAACATAAACATAATTTAACCTGTTCTGACTGAAATGGATGTTGGTATATCAAGTTACAGCCCTACCCTAACAGTGGCAAAACATTTGGTAAAACTATTCAGCAGTAACTTCGGAGAAGGCAATGGCACCCCACTCCAGTACTCTTGCTTGGAAAATCCCATGGGCAGAGGAGCCTGGTGGGCTGCAGTCCATGGGGTCGCTAAGAGTCTGACACGGCTGAGCGACTTCACTTTCACTTTTCACTTTCATGCATTGGAGAAGGAAATGGCAACCCACTCTTGGCTGGAGAATCCCAGGGATGGGGGAGCCTGGTGGGCTGCCATCTATGGAGTCTCACAGAGTCGGACACGACTGAAGTGACCTAGCAACAGCAGTAACTTGCGAAGTAGACTATGTAACAAATGAATATTAGTGGTAGGTTAGGTGATTTTGGCTTCTTTTTTCAAGGTTTTATGTGAAAAGAACTCAGAAAAGAACTGCCTGAAATAAAAGAGGGTAGAGCAAGAAAGGGAAGCCTTTTTAGGGCTGGAAAGAGCAACTGCTTAAAGACTAAATAATAGGACGTAAATTTGAGAAGGTAGTTGAGAGATGAAAACCAATTAATCCTAGCCTGACAGCAAGGATCAAATCAAGTTTATGGTTGTCATACATTGTTAAAATCTCCTTGGGGATTAATGTGGTGCTGAATAAGTCCTTTCAGTATATAAATGGTCACTTGATCTTTCAGCATTCCATGTAGTCCCACTTAACTCAGTTGTGCCTGTAATAAAGGTTTGGGTCCCACCTAAGTAAATATGTTGAAGCCCTAACCCCCAGTGTGATGGTATAAGTTGATAGGGCTTTGGGGAGATAATCAGGTTGAGATGAGGTCATAATATTGGGGCCTTCATAATGAGGTTAGTGCCCTTGTGGAAAATAATGACATCAAAGAACTCCCTCTCTCAGCTATGTGAAGACATATCAAGAAGGTGGCCATCTGAGAGATAAGATCATTTTCATCAGAACTGAACTATGCTGACACCCATAACTTCCTGGCACCCTAACTTCCTGGTTCCAGAACTTTCTGTTGTTTAAGGCACCCAGTGTGCAGTATTTTGTTATAGCAGCCCAACAAAATGGGCTAAGACAGGTCATTACATAGATTTTCTGTTTTATCATCACCAGGAAATTTTTGTCTAGTCTTACACTGGGAAATGGTATAGTCTGAAAACCTGACTGCCTCTTACCATAGTGTGTAGTTTGCTAGGGTTGTCTTAACAAAGCACCACAAACTGGGTGACTTAAACAATAGAAATTTATTGTCTCACCATTCTTGAGACTAGCAGTCCAAGATCAAGGTGTCAACAAGACTTGTTTCCTTCTGAGGGCTGTGAGAGAAAATCTGTCCTATCCCTCTCACCCACCCTCAGTGATTTGCTGACAGTCTTTGGCATTCTTTGACATGTTTGAAGCATCACCCTAGTCTCTGTTCTTGAGTGCAAGCCTGAGTATCCAGACATTTTCTATCATTGGGGTGTCTTTGTGAGTGTGTGTGTGTGTGTGTGTGTTCGTTGGATCCTTTTTTATTTTTGAAAAGTTGTAAAAACAGTTCAGAGAGTGCCTGTATAATTTTCATTTAATATTCCCAATGATAAAAATTATATATAACCTCAGTACAATTATCAGAACTAGGAAACTGACATTGAATCAATACAATCAACTAAACATTTTATTCAGATTCACAAACTTTTATTTATTCAGTAACTTTAATGTGCAATACTATGAAATTTTATCATGTTTAGATTTCTATAATCAACATTAGACCCTCTATATAGAACTGTCCTGCCTCACCAAAGGCACTGTCACACTTCCTGTTTATAATCTCTTCCAACCTAGTAATCACTGATCTGTTCTTCATATTGTAATTTTGTCATTTTGGGAATACTGTATAAAAGGATTTTAAAATATGCAACATATTGATATTGACATTTTTGTTCACTGAAATGCCCTTGATATCCATCTAAATTGTTTCACAGATTCATAGCTAATTTTTTTAAATTGCTGAGTAATATTTCATTGTCTGGGTAAGCCACAGTTTATCCATTCACCAGCTTTGCATTTAGACATAATGATCCTTTAGAATTGATTTTTAATCGTGTTTTTTTTTTTGTCCTCAATTTTATTGATTTGTCTTCATTTATCATTTGCTTTCTTCTATTTGCTTTGGATTTACCTTGATATTCTTTTCCTAGCTTTTAGCGGTGGAAGCTTATATTTTGATTTCATACCATTCTTGCTTTCTAATGCAAACATTTAGTACTATGAATTTTTCAGAACTGTATTGGCTACATCCCACAAATTTTAGTATATTACACTTATAATTTTTATTCAGTTCAATTTTATTTTTTTCTTTTCCTTTGAAACTTCTTTTTCAACCCACAGATTGTTTAGAAGTTTGTTGTTTAATTTCCAGGTATTTGGAGATTTTCCCCTTATCTTTCTTTTACTGAGTGATCAATTGTTTACATTGTATTCAGATAACATACTCTGTATATTTTCAGTTTTCTAAAGTTTTTGAAGTTTTTTTTTGAAACACATCATGTGACATATCTTATTGACTGTTTCAATGGTACTTTTAAAGAATTGTATTTTGCTATTTTAGGGTGAACTGTTCACGAAATGTCAGAATCTTTTGGCTGGCAGTGTTGTCCAGCCATTCTATATCCTTAATGATGCTCTGTCAAGTAATTTCTGAGAGCGGTGATTTGGTGTCCCTAACCGTAATTGTAGATTTAAAATATTTTTCCTTTTAATTCTATCAGTTTTGCCTCAAACATTTTGAAACTTTCTGATTGGTGTCTATATATTTAGGATTGCTATACCTTCTTGATGAATGGACTTATTTTTATAAGTATTTAATGTCCCTTTCTGTTCCTGGTGAATTTCTTTGATCTTCAGTCTATTTATCTGAAGCTATTCATGCTTCCTTATGATTTGAGTATATATGTTAGTGTATATATGGTTTATCTCTTTATGTCTGTTTACATTCAGTTTATACTGTTAAATTTGAAATGAGTTTCTTATAGATAGTATATACTTGGTTAATAACCTTTTAAAATCCACCCTGACAATCTCTTATCTTCTAAATGATTTATTTAGGCCATTTGCATTTACTTTAATTAGAAAGTTATTAAAGTTGAACTATATAAATTTTTTGTTTGTTTTCTGTTTTCATGTTCTCTGTTTTCCATTTCTGTGTTATTGGCCCTGCCACTGTGTGGGTTACTTAAACATTTTTTAGAATTTTATTTTAATTTCTAATGATGCTTTTTATTGTATCACTTTCTATCACTCCTTTAGTAGTTGCTGTAAGTATTTTATTACATACACATAATGTAATAGAATCTACTTTGTTGACATTTTAATGGTGCTCTGAGTTATGGATGGGGGAGGATTTTGTGACTATAAATGGTGGCATAAGGGATCTTTGGAGTGACAGAAGAGTTCTGTATCTTGATTTTGATATTGGTTGCATGAGTCATGTGGTCATGATTTTCTATATTTTGAGTCAGGAGCTAATAATATAAAAAAAATTCAAATAATATAATATGTACTGATTTTAATAATGGTATCAGTAAAGTCAGAGAAGGCAATGGCAACCCACTCCAGTACTCTTGCCTGGAAACTCCCATGGATGGAGGAGCCTGGTAGGCTGCAGTAGTGGTCTTAACTGGACTTATTAGCAAATGTATATTTCATCTCAAATTCTATTTTAAAATAGCATAAACATCTTACATATAATTAGTATTATGCCTGCTCTTTCTGTCTTCAACGTAACAAGTTATTCTTGTTTATAAGACATGATTAATATTTTTTAAATTATTCAACTAGACATTGTCTTCGTGGATAATCACTCATGCTTTCTAGTCTAATGAACATGGGGTTTACAAAAGTAAAACAAAGGTTTTAGAAACTGAATGATTTTTAACTTTCATGTAAACAAGTGCACTTCTGTAGAGAGTTAAAAAAGGAGAAAAAAAAAAAAACACTGCTGCTTAAAATAACCATGTTATACTGTTTAAGGATTATTATGTTCTATACTCGATTAAATGTTTCACAGAGAACGGTTGAGAAGTATACGTATATGGCAAATGTCTTTTCAATAAATACATTTCCAAGGAAGGAGAATAAAATTCAAAAAATGAGTCTTTTGCTTTAAATATCCATTTAGTATAATTTTGAGTTTTCTTTATTAAAATCATTATTATTTGAAATTTAACATGGGAAAAAATCATTTTTAACAATCACAAGGTATTATCAATTTTATTTTTTTTCTTTCTTTTTTAATTTTAATTGGAGGCTAATTACTTTACAATATTGTATTGGTTTTGCCATACATCAACATGAATCCACCACGGGTGTACACGTGTTCCCCATCCTGAACCCCCCACCCACCTCCCTCCCTGTACCATCCCTCTGGATCATCCCAGTGCATGAGCCCCAAGCATCCTATATCCTGCATTGAACCTGGGCTGGCGATTTGTTTCACATATGATATTATACATGTTTCAGTGCGATTCTCCCAAATCATCCCACCCTCTCCCTCTCCAAGAGTCCAAAAGACTGTGCTATACTTCTGTGTCTCTTTTGTTCTCTTGCATACAGGGTTATCATTACAGTCTTTCTAAATTCCATATATATGCGTTAGTATACTGTATTGGTGTTTTTCTTTCTAGCTTACTTCATGCTATAAAATAGGCTCCAGTTTCATCCACCTCTTTAGAACTGATTCAAATGTATTCATTTTAATGGCTGAGTAATACTCCATTGTGTATATGTACCACAGCTTTCTTATCCATTCATCTGCTGATAGACATCTAGGTTGCTTCCATGTCTTGGCTATTATAAACAGTGCCACGATGAACATTGGGGTACACATGTCTCTTTCAATTCTGGTTTCCTCGGTGTGTATGCCCAGCAGTGGGATTGCTGGGTCATATGGCAGTTCTATTTCCAGTTTTTTAAGGAATCTTCACAGTGTTCTCCATAGTGGCTGTACTAGTTTGCATTCCCACCAACAGTGTAAGAGGGTTCCCTTTTCTCCACACCCTCTCCAGTATTTATTGCTTGTAGACTTTTGGATCGCAGCCATTCTGACTGGTGTGAAATGGTACCTCATTGTGGTTTTGATTTGCATTTCTCTGATAATGAGTGATGTTGAGCATCTTTTCATGTGTTTGTTAGCCATCTGTATGTCTTCTTTGGAGAAATGTCTGTTTAGTTCTTTGGCCCATTTTTTGCTTGGGGCATTTATTTTTCTGGAATTGAGCTGCATAAGTTGCTTATATATTTTTGAGATTAGTTCTTTGTCAGTTGCTTCATTTGCTATTATTTTCTCCCCTTCTGAAGGCTGTCTTTTCACCTTGCTTATAGTTTCTTTTGTTGTGCAGAAGCTTTTAATTTTAATTAGGTCCCTTTTGTTTATTTTTGCTTTTATTTCCAGTATTTTAGGAGGTGAATCATAGAGGATCCTGCTGTGATTTATGTCAGAGAATATTTTGCCTATATTCTCCTGTAGGAGTTTTATAGTTTCTGGTCTTACGTTTAGATCTTTAATCCATTTGGAGTTTATTTTTGTGTATGATGTTAGAAAGTGATCTAGGTTCATTCTTTTACAAGTGGTTGACCAGTTTTCCCAGGACAACTTGTTAAAGAGATTGTCTTTAATCCATTGTATAATCTTGCTTCCTTTGTCAAATATAAGGTGTCCATAGGGGAATGGATTTATCTCTGGGCTTTCTATTTTGCTCCATTGATCTATATTTCTGTCTTTGTGCCAGTACCATACTGTCTTGATGAGTGTGGCTTTGTAGTAGGGCTTGAAGTCAGGCAGGATGATTCCTCCAGTTCCATTCTTCTTTCTCAAGAATGCTTTGGCTATCCGAGGTTTTTTTGTATTTCCATACAAATTGTGAAATTATTTGTTCTAGCTCTGTGAAAAATACTGTTGGTAGTTTGATAGGGATTCCATTGAATCTATAGACTGCTTTGGGTAGTATACTTATTTTCACTATACTGATTCTTTGAATCCATGAACATGGTATATTTCTCCATCTATTAGTGTCCTCTTTGATTTCTTTCACAGGTGTTTTATATATAGGTCTTTAGTTTCTTTAGGTAGATATATCCCTAAGTATTTTATTCTTTTTGTTGCAATGGTGAATGGAATTGTTTCCTTCATTTCTCTTTCTACTTTCTCATTATTAGTGTATAGAAATGCAAGGGATTTCTGTATGCTGATTTTATATCCTGCAACTTTACTGTATTCATTGATTGGCTCTAGTAATTTTCTGGTGAAGTCTTTAGGGTTTTCTATGTAGAGGATCCTGTCTTCTGCAAACAGTGAGAGTTTTACTTCTTCTTTTCCAATTTTGATTCCTTTTATTTCTTTTTCTGCTCTGATTGCTGTGGCCTAAACTTCCAGAACTATGTTGAATAGCAGTGGTGAAAGTGGGCACCCTTGTGTTGTACCTGACTTTAGAGGAAATGCTTTCAATTTTTCACCATTGAGGATAATGTTTGCTGTGGGATTGTCATAGATAGCTTTTATTATGTTGAGGTATGTTCCTTCTATTCCTGCTTTCTGGAGAGTTTTTATCATAAATGGATGTTGAATTTTGTCAAAGGCTTTCTCTGCATTGATTGAGATAATCAATGTCTTTTATTTTTCAGTGTGTTAATGTGGTGTATCACACTGATTGATTTGTGAATATTGAAGAATCCTTGCATCCCTGGTTGGTCATGGTGTATGATCTTTTTAATGTGCTGTTGGATTCTGATTGCTAGAATTTTGTTAAGGACTTTTGCCTCTATGTTCATCAGTGATATTGGCCTGTAATTGTGTGTGTGTGTGTGTGTGACATCTTTGTCAGGTTTTGATATATGGTGATGGTGGCCTCATAGAATGAGTTTGGAAGTTTACCTTCCTCTGCAGTTTTCTGGAAGAGTTTGAGTAGGACAGGTGTTAGCTCTTCTCTAAATTTTTGGTAGGTTTCAGTTGTGAAGCCGTCTGGACCTGGGCTTTTGTTTTTTGGAAAGTTTCTGATTACACTTTCAATTTCTGTGCTTCTGATGAGTCTGTTAAGGTTTTCTATTTCTTCCAGGTTCAGTTTTGGAAAGTTGTAGTTGTCTAAGAATTTGTCCATTACTTCCACGTTGTCCATTTCATTGGCATATAATTGCTGATAGTAGTCTCTTATGATCCTTTGTATTTCTGTGTTGTCTGTTGTGATCTCTCCATTTTCATTTCTAATTTTATTGATTTGACTTTTCTCCCTTTGTTTCTTGATGAGTCTGGATAATGGTTCATCAATTATATTTATCCTTTCAAAAACCAGCTTTTGGCTTT